>NW_008665349.1:70631-85735 GCF_000695815.1 Acanthisitta chloris | reverse complement strand
GAATCCAACAAAAAATTGCTTGTTCTCTTTACGTATCATGTAACATAACCTTATGAAATTCTTCTCATGTAGCTTATTTCTTCCAAGAAAACTATTTTTCTCCCCACCTCTCACATGCAAATACACTATTTTTTCCTCATTACCATCATCATAAGCATGGATGAATGGATTTTCTGCTTGGGCTGGTAAATTTTCAAGACAATTTTGCAAATTTAGTGCAGATCCACACCCTTGAGTCAGTGCTTCCAGCATACTGCTTGTGAGAACTCCCACAACCAGGTCTCTGTGCATAATGCAATGATGCAGCCATGCAAACTGCTGTATAAATTTTCTTTAGGACAAAATGCAACATAAATATATAAATATGCAACACAAAAATGCAGCATAAATAAAGTGCAACACTCTGGAAATGGACCTGCAGGTCCTGGTTGATGGCAAGTTGAATATGAATCAGCAGTGTGCCCTGGCAGTCAGAAGGACTGTGTCCTGAGGTGCACTGGGCACAGCATCACCAGCTGTCAAGGGAGGTGATTGTCCCACTCTGCTCTGCGCTGGTCTGGCCTCACCTCAAGTACTGTGTGTAGTTTTGGGTGCCACAATATAAGAAGGATACAAAGCTGTTAGAGAGTGTCCAAAGGAGGGCTATGAAGATAATGAAGAATCTAGAGGGGGAAACCATACAAGGAGTGGCTGAGGTAACTTGGCTTGTTCAGCCTGGAGAAAAGGAGACTGAGGGGAGACCTCACAGTGGTCTACAACTTCCTCACAAGGAAAAGCAGAGGCGCAGGCACTGACACCTTCTCTTTAGCAATCGGTGATGGAGCCCAAGTGAATGACCTGAAGTTGTGTCAGGGGAGGTTTAGATTAGATATTACAGAGAGGTTCTTCACCCAGAGAGTGGTTGGGCACTGGAACAGGCTCACCAGGGAAGTGGTCACGGCACCAAGACTGCAAGAGTTCAAGAAACATTTTGACAAATTTTTAGGTACATGGTGTGATTTTTGGGGCTGTCCTGTGCAGAGTCAGGAGTTGGACTTTGGTGATCCTTGTGGGTCCTTTTCAATTCGTTTGTTCCATAAAAATAATCATAAAAAGACTGCAAATTTCTAATCTTTTACCTGTTATTTTACTGATGGAAGACTATGTGGCTAGCTATGCAGATGTGGAGGCTTAAAACATGCAGGCATTAGAAATGAAAGAAGCTGAATTGGGAGAAGTTAAGCATCATAAAGAGAACTTTAGACACATAGGAGTGGAGATTAATTTTGTGCAGTTTACAGCTGGGACTAGATCCCTTCTCTGAAGGCACACACAGCCAACACTCCCATCCCTCTGTGATTTAGAAATCCGGACCTACACTCAGCATCACAAAGAAGCCTCTTCCTGCTCTCTTTTAGTGTCTTCTGACACCCACACAGAGTAGGGGAATATTAATCTATGATGATTATCTTCACAATGTCTTTCAATTACTTGTCTTGCTATACTTAAAATTCACATGCCTCTACTACACTTCATGGTCTGTAAAAAGAGTATAAAATACAGCATTTTACATTAGAAAATTGCTAAACAGTTGGTTTTAAAAATATGAAGACATGTGGTCTGACCTCACAGCTGACCCTGCTTTGAGCATGGGATTGGACTAGATGATCTCCCGAAGTCCCTTCCAACCTGTATTAACCCATGATCCAAGCAGTTCTTAAGCTATAGCAGTTCTGCATTCTCAGCATATTATTTCAGATGCATAAGAACACAAATTACCATAAAAAGAAACAAGCCCTTTTGACAAAGGCAATAAACTACAAATGGAAAATTAGTTTTAACACAAACTTCAAAATATAATTAAAAAAATTAATGGGCTAGGCGTTATACAACAGAACATAAACCCAGCACATCAAATAACAGGAATTATATACTGCACATGAAGACCATCTAGCAGTGTCATTATGTCAGAGGTGGACTTGGATGCAACACTGAAGGTTCTGCACAACAAATATTATAAAACATATGCTTTGGGGATCTATGAATGAAAGTGTTAGCATCAGCATAATGTCTTGTCATACCTGCATTTTTACTGAATATGTAAGTGCAGCTAAGCTATCCACTAACAAGTGATTATTTGATGGAAACACAAGACATTAAGAACCACTTTGGATCAAGCCAAAGATCTATCTAGCCAAAACCAGCATACCAGTATTCATCTTCAACCAGAGCCATGTACACATAGGCAGGGGAAGAAAAGAAACAGCCTAAATATATATTGGTACTGTTTTGAAATAACTACCAGTATCTCATGATGTAAATCTCAAGCAACTCCTCAGCTAACAATTTTGTGTTAGTATTTAATAAAATTAATAGACAAAGGTGAGCAACATTTGTCATGAAGACCTAGAAGGTTCCAGACCTCATCACTTTTATGGAGACAATAATGATTGGTAGTAAGGCTTAGTAATGCTTTTGATACTGCCTCCCCTAACACTCTCACAGAGAGGCTGCTGCTGAGCATGGATGAGCAGTGAGGTGGATTGAAAACTGGCTGAACAGGAAAGCCCAGAGGGTGGGATCAATGGCACAAAGTCTCAAAGGTTAACACCCAGGACCCTATACTGCATCCAGTCCTGTTCAACAACTTCATTCATAATCTGGATGCCATCATCCAGAGTGTACCCTTGTTGCCATCCACACAGATCTTGACAAACTGGAGAAACAGGCATGCAGGAACTTCCAGCAAGGAGAAGCTCTAAGTCCTACACCTGGGGGACAAACAAACCTAAGGTCCAGTATATTCTGGGGACCAACTGACTCAAAAGCACCTTTACAGAGAAGGACTGGCGGTTCCCGATGGACACCAACTTTAACATGAGCCAGCAATGAGCCCTTGTGGCAAAGAGGGCTGATGGGATCTTGGGCTGCATTCAGAGAAGCACTGCCAGCAGGTCAAGAGAGGCAAACGTAAAAGAAAAGCAAATAAAATCCCAGCAATACAAATCAGTTGTCAGTTCAATCAAGTCACAAAGAACTGAGACTTGCAAACCATCTATTATCCTTCTGTAAGTCTATGGTGGGGGGGCATTTATAAAACTTATGGTATATATTAAGGCAAGAATTTCTGAACCTAGTGTTTTACAGTTGAGCAGCTGTGATGTGATTACTTCAAAAGGCAGCAAAAGTCTACTTTTGAGTTTGCGAGGCACAAACATTTGGAGAAATGCTTCATAAGTATGGCAACAATAATTCAGTGCATTACAGTGTATCATAAATATACTATAACAGTAGTCTAATCCTACCTTGCTGGTGGACACAAATCAAATTCTGTCACATAAACTGAGTTTATAACACTGAAATCTTTCATGCTCTTCATATATAGATGAACCAAAATAATATGCTTCAGTTTCAATCCCTCTGAAGTCATATTAGCTGCAGGATAAAAATAATATAGATATTAAAGACAGAATATTGTAAATGTGTATAGAGAGACAGCACAGGTATCCTCGTTTCATTCAGCAAAACCAACCAACCTAACTGTTGTCTAAACATGACTGAAGGCTTTACAATACAACTTTTCTCCACATAATACTTATTTTTTTCACTAAATTCTTTCTCATATTAGTTTTCCAAATATACAGAAAGAGAATACAAAATAGATTTTATTCACTCTGAGCAGTGGTGAATTCTTACTCCATGAAAACACATCATGCATTCATGCATGCAGCTATGTTACAGTCTGAATTACTTGTATCCCTAAGTTTTATTGTCTCAAAAGGGGGCAGGTGTGCGCATCAGTCTATGACAGCTAGTAATCTATAAAGGACTTTGAATCACAAAAGTACAGAACTGGAAGGGACAATAAGAGGTCCTTTAGTGCATCACCCTCTTCAAAGAAAAGATCAAATATTTATATGCTATTCCAGAGGGATGCTTGTCTAAGCTGTTTTTAAAAACTCTCACTGCAATAATAATCTCCACATAAACAGAGAGTTATAAATGGGAAGACAGACAGTAGGAAACAGAAGTGGCCACAGGAGAAATGAAGGAAAGATGAGAGCTGAGAAAAGCTTAAGCAGACAGCTAAAGAAAAGATACTAAGAAGTCAAGATCATCTGAATGTGTATGCATAGAAGATTCGAGTCATATCATTCATTCAAGGAGAATGTATTACTCTTATATAGTCAATCACATAACAAGATATGTGATTAGCTCTATGGTGTGGACCTTTTGTAACACATGAACAATAGAAACTAAATGAAAACAAAATCTTCTCTGAATACAGAACACATATAAAAAACAGAGTACTATGAGACCTAACAAATGAGCCACATAAAGCTCTTGGTGTAATTTTGGGGATCTTGGTCTTTAATGTTACAGTGTGTACATGTATATACTCATATATTTGTTTTCCAGAGGAGAAGCACAAGAGTATGAAGACAATCTCTTATGGTTGTTGCCTTAATGACAAACATAGGTTTTTGTTTTCTGTGCTTTTAAAGACAGTTCAGGAGTTGGCACAGTTTCATAAAGGTTAGTTTGGTCACACCAATACTAAATTTTGTTCTAAATGTCTCAGCTTTACTTAGCCATACTGCCATTAGTGTTGCAATCTGAAGAGGGGAATTCTGAGTAACAGAAAAGGAAGTGTGCACAAGTGACATAAGAGATTCTACAGCAAGGGAACTCCTATGAAATCAAGACACATCTCCAGAAATATCAGCTCATAAATTAGCACACAAAGGTAGGTCTGTCCAAAAATATAAACTTTTTTGAATGCTGCCTGATAGCAATCAGTAGGTCAATACCAGCTACCATGTCCTCAGTTAAGAAGGAAACAAGGGCAATTTTCAAATTTCCAGCATTTTAGTCAAATTTCCAGCATTTTAGTCAAGAAAAAAAGAGTCTTGGCGTGGATTTAAAAGTTTTGCAGCGTTCTATGAAATACTGGAGGAGGAAAAGAACTCCAACAAACTGACACATACCTCCACACATACAAACACCCTCAGTCTAAATTAAAAATGTATGAACCAGCAGATTAAGTTGTGGACACAGCAAGTTGAAGGCAACGATCTGGATAAATTTGTAATTTCCACCTTTATTTAAAAAAAATCTTTTAAGTAAAAGTACAATCTCCTTTTCCCCTGAATGCATTACAGGAATGATGGGAAATAACCCCTCCTTGGCTTGTAATAAGAATAAAACTGGCTCCCAAACTACTCTCTCCAGCAGAAAGGCATAAATGATGAACAGCTTACCACCTGACCACTTGGGTCCTTCACAACAAGATGTTTCCCAGGGAGTAGACTCTTACACGGCCTGTCTCCAGGATGTACAGGGAAACTATATAGCCTTTTTGTTGAATTTCAAGTCATTCATGATTTCTCATGGTTTATAAAACATGATCCAGTGAGACTCACACTTACTTAAGCAGAACTGCCTAAAAAGAACTGACCTAACAGGTAACACTGCCACAGTGTTTTGAGGTTTTTGGGATTTTTCTTTAAGGGGTTATCCAGCATCCTTAGGCTGAGAGCCACAAAAGAAAAAAAAAAAAAGCCCTGTCCCTTAGGCTGAGGGCCACAAAAGAGAAAAAAAAAAAAGCCCTGTCCACAGGAAGTACCATTTTAGACTAAATTTTAATGCAATAAAAATAATTTCTTTCAAGTCTAAGAAACTTTGCCATGGTACAACTTCATCAGAGCTGCTTTATGTTATATAAAGCACAGCAATGTTTGTCATCTTCCAGTCATATCTAAAAAATGGTTTAACAAAAGAGTTTACAAAAATAAATGTATAAACAGTAATATACTGCATTCCCTCCCATTCTTGGCTTCATAGGAAAGTTCCATCCACTTTACAGAACAACAGTGTTTCATAGCATTTAGTAATAAATTTCTATTTCCAAATCCTTTTGTCAGCACTCATCCACTTTAGAGGTGATTAAATCAGTTAGGATGGCAAAGAAGTTAAAAGGACTGTGCTTACTCCATTCTCACAGCACTGAAGACTGAGCTTCTGTGTGGACTGCAAGTATGAGTTCAGAAAAAGCCTTGTGCACGTTTGCAGATTAAGTCCTTGGAAACAAATTTTTTCTTTTGCCATGACAGAACCATAATTCAATTGGTCTTCCACACCACTTCCAAAATTTGAAAACTTAAAGTGAGAACTGACACTTTCTACAAAGGATCAGAAAATTACCATTTTTTTCTTACAGGTAATATGAGTAATCTGCTGAAAGCAATAGGCTACTGCATTAGTCAAAGACACAATCTTCTTTGGCAAGTGCAAAGGCAAAAATACATAATGAGAACAAATATAATGAGAACAAAATAAAACACTGCAAAATTCTTTTGTTTCAAGTTTATAGATTATGCTTGGATTTAAAGTAAAAACTATTGCATTTTAGTAAAAGTCTGATCATATTTACCTTGCTGATTCCAAGCAATCAAAAACTAGATTAATGACCTTCTACCAAGTATAACTTAGCTTCTGAAAAAAATCTAGGATTTTTTTAGCATCCTATATTCAATCATGAATATTCAGCTGCACATGCAAAAAAAATAAGATATGATAGGACAATGCCTCACACAAATTCATAAACAAGAATATGAGCTTACCATTTTGATACTAAAAATTATTTCCATTTTCTGAATGAAAAGAAAACCTGTATAAAAATACTTTATCTAAACTTTAGAATAAAAAAATACAAAACAAAAACATGAACATTTTATTTTATATGTCAGTATCTTGTAACAGGGGGATAGTAAGGAACCTGGATTTCATGATTCCCAAGACAGCAATTTCTCCTTTACGTTAGGAATATAAATGAGATTTACTGCTACTGACCTAATCCTGGATGCCAAAACGTACAACAGCTTTCTAGAAAACTTAATTTAAAATGATGGTAGCTACAAAAGTGCTTTAGCAAGTAGACAGCATCCATAGCATACATTCACACTCACGCACACAGTATATATTTCGAGAAAGCTATAAAGCAAGTTATAAAGGCAACAAGTACTGTGGAGATAGCATTGTTAAAGTGACATGAACACTACTCTGGCTTTCCAGGGTCTCCAAAGCCAATCAAATTATGATGTGTTAAATATTAAAACTAGCAGTCTTGATATCAGAGATTCCAATCAAATGCAAAATGAGATGTCAAACCAACAACCACAACATTTAAAGTTATAAAACCACATGACAATACAGAGTCTTCCTTAATACCATATTAAAAACAGTATAAAGAACTGCAGATAATGTATTAACTGAATCAAGCACCTCTGAGTGAAGAAAATGCTTCCCTCACTGCATCTTGAGCATTTTTGTCTTTTGATGGAACGAAGTGGGCGGTGATACCCGAAAACCACTGATAACCACTCAGGGATTTTCCTGAACTTTCAAATGTCTTAGCTACAGGAAATGAAGAACAGAACTATGATTATAATAATGAAAGATTTCAGATTAATCTAGAATATATTTTATATTATTTAACTAATAACTACTTCTACAGAAAAGAAAATCACAAATTGTAAAATCCTAAAAAATATATTTACAAACAGATATAAACCAAAAATTTAAAAGTAAATGTGCTGGTAGCAAAGCTTCCAAATGCTACTTGACAAATCTTTCTCCAACACTGCCTTCAGAAAATAAGCATGCAAGTAGTATTTAGCTGTGAATTTCAGTACTTTCTCTCCTTCTCTCCATTTTTTCTGACCTCGTACAATTTCTCAGCCTGTTTGGTTACAGACCATGAACAAGACATGACACTGAAAAGCTAAAATTTTCAAAAGTATCCTAGTGACACTGAAACAGATTTTCAAACTTATATGCCAAATTTTAATGAATGTTAGGTGCTTAACCTGGCTCTGATAATCTCTGCAAATGCATAACATGTTTTTTTTAACATGACATTTTTTTACATCCCACCAGGCACTTATCCATATTCAAGATCCTAAATACCATTCAATACCAAACACTGTTAGCTGTGAAATTTAGTTTTCAAGAAGTTTACATGTCTTTGTATGTAGTGTAACAGTGGTGTTGTGGTACTTCTCTTCAAGAGGAGAGGGAAAGGGGGAAAAGGGAGAGGAAGGGGAGGGGGAGGAAGAGGGGGAAGAAGAGAAGGAAGGAAAAAAATGTGTTATGCTCCTGTAGACTAATTTGAAATGCTTCATTACTACAGATCTATTGATTCTTATCAGAAAAATGCATTGTAATAGGATCTCTTCTTTCAGACTAGTCATGACATGTTAAGAATATTCTTTTCAGGAGTGTTCATATAGTAATTAACAACATACTCCACCTGACATGAAACATTCAAACTTTTTTTTACATTTTTTTTCTAAAGCTGTGCAAAACTCACTGAAATCCAAAGAATTATGTTTCAAAGGCTTCCAGATGACTGGAATGTTTTTCTGTGGTTCATCCTCTTCTGATGAAGGGAAAATATCATTGTCAGTGCAGCTTATCTCACAAGGACATCTATTGATCACAAAAGTACCTGAAGATTCCTCCTGCTTGAGACAAACATTACAAAATAAGCAAGTAAATAGCATGCCAAGCACTATAAAAGCAGCACATTTTATCATTCGAATTATGTATTTCAATGACAAAAAATACTATAGCTCAACAGGTACACACATCTTAGAACAATTCATGGAAGAACAAACAGCACTAGGATTTCCCACTAGATTGCTGAAACTGGCAGAACAACACAATGTGCTCCTGTTCACACATCATATGGAAGAAAAGTGCAGACTTACTAGTAAGGACACTAAACATGAAAAACTATGAGACTCAAGAATAGATTCTTAAATAATACTATGATGAAGAAATGCTATCCCACAATTTCAAAAAATAGTATCAACTAAGTGAACAAAGGAACAAAAGCAACGATTTTAAAATTAATGCCATCATTAAACACCTGAGCAACAGACTAATAAGAGTGTTACAGCTTTTTGAGGCCATGAATGAAGGCAGTTCATGTGAAAAAAAACACTCTATTACTCTCACAAGGACTATCCCTTCTATCAAACTCACCACTTTTTGGCATGAGTTGAGATACATAAAAGAGCATTTCCCAAGATCTGTAAATCAAAAAATTTCTTGACAAGGAAGGAAAAACATTCTTCCCAAATGCTTGCTTAGGTCTAGGAAGAGAAAACTACCCAGTGCACCTTTTAAAGCAAAATACTCAGGCAGACTGACCAGGCTTTAAAAATTCTGTGTTCAATATATTTTAAACAAGTCACATAATTACAGCATACATTGGTTTTTTTGTGGTGGTTTGGTTTTTTGTTTGCATTGTTTTGTTTTTAATTTCAGAGCAAGCAGAACCCCTTTTCCATCTGGTTTTCCAAGGCAGACTAGTCTGCCAGACATGCTGACTTTGTGATCACTAGCTTGGCTAATACTCATCTAAAGCCAATAATATGAATTTTGACAGAATTTATCTATAAACCTTAACCAACCACTGCATGCTATAACTGCAGATTCTATCAATTAAATTTCTTCTCAAAGATCTCAAATTTCACATAG
The DNA here is from genome assembly GCF_000695815.1 of Acanthisitta chloris. NCBI lineage: Eukaryota > Metazoa > Chordata > Aves > Passeriformes > Acanthisittidae > Acanthisitta > Acanthisitta chloris. The sequence goes on along the minus strand of NW_008665349.1, from coordinate 76,210 downwards.
TGTCTAAACTATGCATTTTGCTGCAGGCTTCTTAAATACTAAATTCACAAAAATTATGATAAAGCCAAATAAAACAAGATAAAAGGTTGACAAAATATGAAGCCTTTGGCAATCCTTAAATATGGATTAGAAACTGCTGAATGTTCTTTTAGCCGATAAGTAAGTGTACTATGTATAGAATTTCCATGCAAAATGTCTATGAAAAAGAATATTAACATTATATAGTGAAGTAATTTTTATCATATTTAATTTTATTGTATTTTTTCTTTCCTTTGGAAAATAGAACATACCTTATTGCAACTTTCTCTTGATATTAGGAAAAAATAAAGAAGTGAGAGAGAAAAAAAGGCATAAAACTATACTACGCATCAGAAGTCTGCAATGAAAACTCAGCATTTACATCAATCTTTGACTTCATCAGAGTGAAAAAGGATCCAGTTAAGTTAAAGCAGTGTATTTGGAAACTTTAAAGGAAGGCTAAATTACAAAAAGGTCATTACCTGTGAGAGGAAACTCAGCTCTGCTGCCTCTGAAAGGGCTCACAGGTAGTTTTATAAGCACTGTAAACACTAAAGCTATTCTCTAAGAGAGGCTGATGTTCTTTGATTGGAATTCATTTTATTCATTCCTTCAAGAAAGGCATAAAAGTCAAGGTAATAATCTACTTTACGTGAATCAGTTGTACATGAGAGGTTAAAAGAAGTCAAGTAAATGTAACATAATAGTGCAAAGATGAAAACTGCAATTTAGAACAAACACGACATGCATTCCAATGTCACAATATACAATATATCCAGCAGCATCTGTAGCATTTCCCACTCACTGAATTACACCTTCAACTACTGCTGTTGGTTGATGTATTTTGCCATTACCCACAGGGTTGCCTGATAGCCTGTAAACCTTCAGGTATGACTTAGAAAATAAAGAAGCAGGAACACAAATCTGTAATTGAAATAGATCTTAAGCTGGATTATCTTATAAAAACCAACAAAAAATCAATTTATTTTTTTAAAGTTTCTACCTTTTTTATCCATTAGATGTCACTTTATGGAAATATACAGACTGTATAGTGGCATCAAGTGCTAAAACTGCTAACACTTCCTTCATGCAAGCTGTTATTTTATTAAATTAGTTGCTTTCGCTGGGTAATTTGTAACATCCACCATGAAACAATCAATTTGCATTGTAGCATGGGCATTTGGGGAGTACTAATGTAGCATACACAGAGTTTGTGCCTCTTGGTTCTATCCCTGAGTAAGCATGCACAGACATGGTGATTTGAGTGATGCTATCACAATGCTGCTTTGGGTTTTGTTTTTACATCACCTCAATTTTAACTTCAATGTGCTATAAAAATCCATCACTAGGAAAAAAAAATCTGTTAACTGGAAAGGGAAAAGTTCCAGCTTACCAGTATGACAGCTATTTGTTACTCACTTTTATTAAGCTTTACATAATCTCCTGTTAAGGGATGCAGAGCTACAGATATTTTCTGTTGGTGCTGTTATAGACCTGTAACTTCTCTCCATTCCCTAACCTGGAGGACCAAATTTAGATGCTCTGCAAGTGAACATGAAAAGAGCACCTATTCCACTTTTATACCATCTGTTATAATAGTTCTTTCATCTACATTTCTAAACATGATTTCTGCAAGATATGCTTCATAAAAATAATTCATGGGGAAGTAGTGAGCTTCACAGACTACCACAACTGGTTTGGTACAACATAGAGAACTCTCCTGTAGCTTTGTAATTTGTTATTATGACAAATATCTCAAATTGATGCCACATGAAATTTTCATACAACTATAGTCACATCCCTTTTTCATAAATAAGTCAATATTTTATAAATAATTATGCTTATATCAATACTGCTTCATAGAGAAAAGTAAAATTATAAATCTGAGTTTCCACACATAAAAATTTGCTCAGTTGCAAAATGTTTGGGAACTACTATGAAACATGAGAAATTTTAAAATGTCTCTCTTACATGATCCAAAAACTGTAAAAATAATTATAGACAACTGTTGATTTCAATGCCTATGATACATCACAATGACTCTTTTGAGACTGAGTCCCACAATGCTCCAAAAACATAGGTAATCAATCACTTTCTGCAGCAGCACAGGTGCAGGCTACAGCAGAAGTATTAGGTGTGGAACCTGGCACTCAAAGAACATCAGGCTCACTGCCAGGCTAAGTAAAGCTGCCAGACTCTGTTTAGTAGCTATATTCAAATCTCACAGAAATGTTGGTCTTCCATTCCTTTAGACAGAGAAAGTAATACAAGAAGCTAAAACTTATGCAAAGACTGCCACAAACAGACTAACTTACCCTGAATAATATTCTCATCACTTAAAAAAAAATCAAACTTGTTATAATGACATTTTAATTAAATCTTAGAGAACCTCTTCTATCACATAACATTTTCATGTTACTTCACATAAGCAATATACTTTCCCATTTGTTACACAGTTTCTCCCACACCCACTGTACATTGTGATACCAACCTAATTTTGGATCAGAGCCTGCATGCATGCATACACTTAACTATATTCACATAACTCATGTCGTTGATGCAAGTGTGCTCAGAATGAAGTTAAGCAAATGCACGAGTGTTCCAAGATCCAAAATCTCCTGTTGAAAAAGCCTTGGAGCTAGGACTTTGACTGATATAGCTGAAATTCCATGCAGTGGTCTTTTATGAAAACAACAGATTGCCTTCTTAAAAAGCTTACATTCTCTGCTACAGAAACTGGTATAAAAACCTATCACAACACAATTCTAAAACTGATAACTCTCCTACTGAGCAGCAGTGAGAATACAGTGGAGCAGAGAGCTCAGAAGCCCAAACTATGGTATCTCCTTATTCTTTGTGATCTATCTTGATAACAGAACTTCTTCAAATAAATATAATGAGAGACCACATACATCATCTTGCAGTATTTTGGGTACAATACATTGCAAGAAAGCCCTTTACACCAAAATACTTTCTACTAAAATATCCTCATTATGAAAACAGAACTAAAATTTATCTTTTCTCAGAGAACTGGACTGAATCTGCAGACAAATGGAGTATGAAAGAAAATCCTTTATTTACTCTCTTAGTGTTTGAAACAAATCAGCGTCCGAAAAAAATTTTGCAGTATTCGTTACTAAGTTTTGAAAATAAAACTACTACAGTTATCTATATTCTTATGGTGTAGAAGGGAAACTAAAGGTTACTTAGAAGTATCATTCAATGATGACAAAGAGTTCAAAAAATGCTACCCAGAACACCTCCAACAAAATATATTTTTGCAACTTGAAATTCCTTCCTACTTCCCTTAACATCGCTGACAAAGTCTAATTCTACAGCTAAAGTCCTACATGTAGATTAACTAAAATAATTCAGGCCAGAAGGAACTGGACAGAAATAGACTACAACATTAAATCAAATACAACCTGCAGGATCATGCTCCCTTACATGAGGCATGCAAATATCTCCCAAAAGCCTTCTCTAAGTTTACAGTTAGAGTACTCTACAAATGCTTTTAAAATTAACTCAAAATTGACTGGTGAAATAGATTTCCTGACATTTAACAGACCCAAACTCCTTGCACTTCTGAAATATGTTCACACAGGTCAAGATCTTCTATAAACAGGAAAACAGAGTATCAATTTATGATAGGTAATATAATGCAATAGTATGTTACAAGAAAAAGCATCAGGCATGATTTCTGTATCTCCTTTACAGGCCAACAGGCTCTTTTCTTCTGTCAAATGTAAATATTGACTCCCTCTAATCCTGGACTATTCATAACTTAAGGGACTGCAGTTTCACAGTTTGGATTGCTTGATCTATGTGTCCTCCTACTCACTGGAACTTGGGAACAAAATATTCATTACTGAATGTGGGAAAGAGCAAATCTTAAAGCATGAACAATAGCTAATGTTCACTACTGTCATCAGAAGTATGTTCCCATCATCAGCTTTAAATACTGTTTCTGATCATTCGAAAGCAAATAGAGTAACAGAATCTATGTGGAAAACAAAATTTGTGCAAGTTCATTGTACTGATAAAGTAAAAAAAATACTGCTTCATGGTAGTATTTTCCCTGTTTGAAAATACTCACGATTAAATTTGTATTGAATACAAAATCTAATACACTTCATCTAAAGATTCTAGAATATGCTTCAGAAATTGCCTCCCTCAAACAAAAAACATTCTATACTTGAAATGTACGAAGTGACTGTCTTACTGGTAAAGTAAAACACTGATTAAACTAGGTATCTGTATTATAGTGGTGACCTTGTTTTCTACACTGAAGAAAATGAGGCATTCCCAAATTTTGTGCATTAGTGTTTTATAACCATTATTATTTATTCTTAATGCTTTGTAAAATGCCTAAAAAATGTTTACCAAATTTTTAATGTTTTAATATTAAAATCTTATATTTATTTTTCTCTTTAGCCTTTTCTGTATCACTGTTAATGAAAGAAAAGATGATGTGTTAAAAAAAAAAGCTTCAATTATTATGCAAAAACATCTTGAAGTTGCACAGTAATGTATTAAACCAGAACAGTGAGTAAAATGTTATGTTCCCCCAGGCACAAGGGCTCATTCTGCTGCCAGAAGCAATCTAAAACAAATTTCTAGGCAGGCTTTGTAGCTAAACATGAAGAGATTTAGCTAAAGAAAATGCATTATAAAGAAGGAAAGACAGCAGAGACTAAGGTACACTAGCTATAATTGCAAAACAATTTTAACAATTTTAAAAGCAAATTCAAAGAATGTAAAATTAACACCTGTGGAACAAAACAAAGATGAAATTAATATACAATACAGTTTAAAAATATGTATATCGCACCACTGAAATGATAACAAAACTGATGTTGTAATACTTATTAGAATTGCACTTCACTGTGGAGTCTATCAATGTTTTCTACAAAGTGCTTACACGAGTGGTTACTTCTACACATTGTTCATAATAGTGTATTTCTTTGCCCAATTTTAAGTAATCCCTTGAAAGCCTGAAACTAAAATTAGTTCTCCTTCTAAAGCAGTTTTTTTCTCTGCAGTACTTTATGGTCTAAAGGCTGGTTCTCCATATTCCTAACTTATTGAAAACTTTGCTTATTTTATTGTGAAATAAAATAAACTATAACCAAAAGATTCTAATGTTTTTCCTTTTGAGACAACTACTGCAGAAACTCGACTATTTTCTTCTTAACTATACAATACATTAGTTTATATACCAAAATCCAGGGCAAACCTCTGCAAACCTTACTCCTTGGAGAGTGTGACAGCTTTGTCTACAATGGAGTGGAAACCTGATTTACTACAATACCGCCTGAAACTGTGAGGCTTTAACCAACTAATGTTTTTCCTTTTGAGACAACTACTGCAGAAACTCGACTATTTTCTTCTTAACTATACAATACATTAGTTTATATACCAAAATCCAGGGCAAACCTCTGCAAACCTTACTCCTTGGAGAGTGTGACAGCTTTGTCTACAATGGAGTGGAAACCTGATTTACTACAATACCGCCTGAAACTGTGAGGCTTTAACCAAATCTAAAACATCTAGAAGAGGGA
>NW_008665349.1:60626-70612 GCF_000695815.1 Acanthisitta chloris | reverse complement strand
AGATAAAAGTAAAATCTTGATTCTTACATAAAATGTTATGCATTTTAATATGATTTTTTTCCTGATTTATGTAAAGCTTTGTGGTATTCCTTTTCCCTAGCCTGTCACACTGTAGTGATGTATGGTAGATTTTAGCGTCAAGTTTGCCATGAGCAATAAAGTCAGTGCCCCCAAAGAAATATTAATACATTATCGCTCTTCCCCACCATGCCCCATTCTCAAATTTTCCGTTATTCAGCCTATTTGGTTTTGCTTCATATAGTTAGTTGATATCCTTTTCACAGTCTCCCACACAAATATTTAATGTTTTATTTTTGAAAGAAATCCCAAACTAGAAATTGACAGCATGAAATATAATGTACTTTCCAAGGCAAGAATGAGGCCATAATGGAAGAAAAACATAGAGGTATTTTATCTGTTTGGAACAATAAAATTAAAAGAAACAAAATGGAGGGGGAAGGGAGAAGGCATGATTTATTGAAAGACATTCAGGAAATGTAGTTGCTCAAGAGACATGAAATGTGAAATACCAATATAATAGTGTTCTATAACGATCCCTGTACCTGTACCTTCAAAGTGCAGAAAGAAGTAGGAAGACTGATAAAAAGATGACTGCTACAGTAGAAGAAAGATCATGAGGCTCTCTCTTCAACAAAATACTGGTTCTTATATAGATCCAGGAAGAAAAAAAATTCATTTTACCCATAACTTAATAAAAATAAAACCAGAAAAGCAATGACAAATACTAAGAAAAATAATTTACATTTTGACCTTAGCTCTGCTCACATTAAAGTCTACAACATTTAAACCACTGGAGTTCCTATTCCTGTTCTGCTGTTTCAATAGAATCATACACTAAGAGAATTAATCCCAGTGAAGCAATAATAGTTCATTTTAGATTTTTGACCTAGATAATCTCCTTTATATGATTTGAAGTCATTCATTAGATGTATCTTTCTTATGGAAAAAACCTATACATTCAAAACTCAAGCACTTGTAGGTTAGCAAGTTTTTACATCACCCACTTTACAACAGAAACAGCAAAAAGAGATGCCACCTCCCAGAGAACCAACACTGTTCATGCAGTTTCCTAATACAGCTGTTTTCCACAGTGTGGCTAGCTGTACTACACAGGTTACACATGTGCTTGTCTGAACCATGTTGGATGAGAACGCTGAGATTTCAAGATGAAAAATGCCACACAAATATTCTACCTCCATTCATTCATTTGACAGAAGGAAGCATTTGTATTCCATCTTTCCTTATAGTAAGTTCCGAAATTCAACTAAATATGTACATTGATATTTGAAAATACACCCACATGAGAATACGTAGGTTCACTTCAAACTGTGCCAAAGCAACTAAAAAATAGAAAGCATGCATATAGCTTTAAAAGAAGACAACATTTGCAATGAACTTGCCTTATTCTCCAGGTGTAATTTTGAAAAATGAAGGTAGGCCACAGGTGCAAAAGCATCAGCTGAATGCACGACTACCTTGGCTGAATCTCTGAAATACAAGATTTTTATCATCAAATATTAATATATCATTTTATATAGAGACAATACTTAGTCATTGTATAACACAGACTCCATGGTAATTCATTGAAAATCTGTTAATTTTTTTATCCATGCTTTCATATAAATTAAGAAAAGGTAGTTTGCTATATAAAGTCATACGTTGAACAACACATTATCTTCAAGAATTTTCAAAAGGGATAAAACAAGCTTCCTGTGTGAGCTGGCACAGGCAGGATGCAGGAACAACCACACAACCAGGGATGAAATGCACTAGGATCCCTGAAGCAGCATTCGGGCAGAGGCACACACGAAGGGACACGGGCACCACAAAGACTCAGTCCATGCTAGAGGATCATCAAACCTGCTGGTTTTGCCTGTATTTCAGGGATTTACACAGGCATAATATACCCCTGTGCTTTGATCTTTCCCACAGCAGGGCAGGAATCTCAAGCATGTTTGAAAGGGTGTCCCTAAGTCCATCACAAGCCTACGTTATCTAAACACAGACACACTACTTGCCCAACATGCAAGGCCAAACAACAATTAGTATGATACATGTGTTTTTCAACACCCCAGCTGCAAGTCACTTGCCAATCTTTTGTTATTTTCCCACACTTCCAGACCAGAACTGAGAGAATTCAGTTAGCTGTAGTCTATGAAGGCATAAATTACATTATGTTTTACATCCTAGAGACTAATATGTAAAGCAATCTTTTAATTTCATCAACACAACATTTTTTAAAAGTTGATTGTTTTGATTAATGCTCCAGGGATTAGTTTTTGAAGAACATACAGTATTTCACACTGAGAAACTGACTGATTCAACCATCTTGCATCTGATAGTGAAGACTACTAGACACAACTTTTTAATGCCAAATGTGTTGGTAACAATGATAAACTTCCTGTGTGCTGATTCAAATTAGTTAATTTTAGTTTTCATTTTTACAGACACAATCTGTCACACTTTGATTCACAAGAGGCAGTATCTGTTATATCCATCTGCATGATTTTCCTACTTAAGGAAAAGGTAGCTCTAGGAAACAAACATCAGAAGGTGAGAAACGCAAAGAAAACATAAGAGAAACTCAGATGCAGTATAAGAAAATCTGAAAACTGTTATAAGGCTAAGGACACCCAAGTTTTTTGAAACCACAGTGCCCTTGGTACCTTCGCATTGTTCAATGAGATTATAAAGATAGATTTCTAGTAATGCCACATAAAAACTGTGCAAACTCAAAGCAGTTGAAGTCTTGGCCAGATTCCACTGCCTTAAGGAAAGTGTAAAATTAACAGAAATATCTGTTCCATAAAATGTGTTTTGCGATGTAAAATAACAAAATATTGCACAATTATGATAAATACCTTTAACAAAAGAAGGTCCACTTCTCTTTTAGCAAACCTTTAAAGTATTTTGATAAATACACCTCAGCTTCATTCTTCACATTACTATCATACCCTTTATGATTACAATATTGTTTATATTTAAGATCAAAATGTAAGATACTTTATAGATGGTACCTAAAGCTTAAAATCATTCTTTTGAAATGACGATCATGTCTACTAATTCTAACAGAAATAGGTAGAAAATAACTTTGGAAAACTTTATTAACAGGAATAAATCATTAAAAATAATAAAACCAGACACCAGTACTCCAGTAGTACCTCGTACTGGGGGATCCTCAGTGTCTGAGTACATTCTCACTCAACATTTCTTGCTTGTTGTTCAAGTCCTGAATGGGGGAAATCTGGTACTGTTCAGACACGCATTAACTGCTTAAAACTAAATTAGCAGAAAAGCTTATAACAGAAAGAAAAACTTCCAAATTTAGCGTTACTAAATGTATATGTCTGATGAATTTAAAGAACACCTAGTAAATTTAAAAAAAATAGACCTTCACCACGAAAGTCATAATCACATCTATATGCTCTGTAATCTTGACCTTCCCTAAGATGACTGAGAATCAATCACCAACACATGGTTACTAGCCTGTTTACTTGGTTAACAGAAGGAACAGCAGCTAAAATATCTCAATTGAAGCATGCAAGCTTAGCTATTTAACAGGCTCATAAGAAACTTGTATCGAGACACAAATATTTTCCCTATCTCACAACATAGATTTTAGCAATTTATATCACAGGAATAAACTATTCAGTGTAATTGAGATAGATTCATGCAAATCTGTATTTAGAATACTTTGCAGAAAAATATTTATCATTATCATTCTAAGCTGCTAAACTTACACATACACCCCCATACACAAATAGTTAATGGAACACCACAGGCTACTGATGTGGCAGTTTATCAAATTTAGCTGTAATGAAAGATAAATATTACAGGCAATTCGCACTTCATGAAAGAATAAAAGTGTCAACGTGTAGGTACCAGTTTTACTGCAGGCCATAATCAGCAAGTAAACGAAAGTGCAAATGTCTAAAAAGTTTATAGCCCTCTATGAAGGCCTCATCTTGTCAGGTATTGATTTAGGTTTTCAGAGGACTTTGTCCGTGTTAAACAAAGTGAGTGCCTGTGAACCTAAAGAATGTGTTTTACCTCTGCCAATGCCATGTTTTACCTTTTACCTCTAGCTGTCTCAAGCTAAATTTTAATATATTTCCATTGCTTTAATGTAAGGAAATAGAAGAAACTCTTTCTTACACAATTATTTTCTTCTTAAACAGAGGGCAGTCCAGAGTGAATGTTTCATATTCTCCACCTTCTCCGCAAACATGGACTCCATATTTCTCAGAGAGCTAACAGAAAAGGGAAATTAAAATATATATGTATTACATTAAAGTAGTCTATTAAACATATTTTGCTGAAAATGTCAGTTCGTACTTGCTAAAAGACCACCCATAACAAGTCTGAAAAAAACCAAACATCATACATTCATTTCTTCATTTCTTTGCATGCATATTAAAGTGATCTTAAAATTACCAATGTGTTACATTTTAAGTAGAACTGTCACTGCAACATTCAAATAAACAAATTAAATCCTAGTTATTCCTCAGTGGCCATGAAAGGTTGTTCAGACTCCCATATTTCTTTAGCATAGCTAGCACATCTCTGTGAGAAACTTCTACTGTGAATCAACAGAAGTATCACTTCACATAGAAGCATACAATGAACCCATTTTTTGATAACAGATTCAATAGCTTCATTCTATATTTTACTTAATATACATTCTTTAAAAATCTAACAAATAGAACCAATGAGAGTTTTCTAAGTCAAAAAGCTAAAGCAAGAGCTAAAGAGGTAGAAACATGTTGTCTCCTATATAAATTGTACTGAATATACTTTTATCAATTTATGAGCATTTTATACACTTATAAATATTCCTGAAACTCTGGATGTCTCACTAAAACATGTAACTAGATAAAGTATTCAAAATAAGAGACATAACTGTCTTAATTATCCCCTACTTTATAAAATGAGCGGCTGTGGAGCATGAACCAAAGTTCTTCAGCTGGAACAAGGAGTGCGCAACTGCTGAAACGTTAACTGCACTTCTGTACTAATATACTGTACTGATAGGTAGCAATCAAGCACCTGTAACGTGCCTGAGCATGGGGACACCCTCTCTCTTTTTCTGTGGAAGAAATTCATCTCCACAACAGCAGAATATATCACCTTCTAAAGAGTCACAGCAGTAGCTGCTTCAAGCCAAGTCCTGTCCAGGTGTTTCAACATTAAGCAAGCATTAACATTCTGCTTAATGTCGCTCATGAGAACCTGAACTGCCTTTTCTTAGAGGAACAGAAACCCACCCATGGTGCTTCTGCAGTCAAAGTAGCAAAGGAGTTCACCACATGTAGGAGCTGGTTAGAAAAAGTGTGTCTGGAGGCTAGAAAATAATTCCAAATCTGTTGTTTCCTTCCTTTTAGGCAGACATGAGACTGGGATATTTATACATTGCCGGTTCTATTTCTTATATGGTTCCCATGATATTTGTGTACCAAGACTATCTGATATATCCAAATGATTCTGTATTTTTATTGTTGAGGTTGAATGCATAGTTTGTTACCACGCAGTTCTTTTTCAAAGTTTTCTATGTTAAAAGTTCAAAGTGTTTATAACTTCAGTTACTTAAACCAAATTCCTGAATCCTATTCAGCCTTCATTTTGAAGAAAAGGAAAATGTTCTGAGAAAACAATACATTGGTAAAAAAAACCAACTCTATGTCAGTATTTAGTTGTCTGGTGGTGTAAAATCCAAGTCTCTAATGGAGCATATATTTTTTTAAAAATTCAGTATCTTGTTATGAGAGTTATTTTTCACTCTTCCTTTCACATTTTCTTTTAAATAAAAGGAGCAAAAAAGAACCTTTAATCAAGTGCTCATGAAAAAATTACACTCCTGACATAAAAGACAACTCCATCTGTCCACAATGGCAACAAGGTTTCTATAGGACAAATACATCAAGAATAATTAATGTTGATGCAAAAAGAATGGACAACCTACAAAACAGTTACTCAAAACCTTTTATTCCTACTCTTATTGCAAAAAAAAAAAAAAAACAAAACTGAAGCAAAAAAACCTAAAAACCCCTAAAGAAAATTATTTTAAAAATGAGAGAAAACCAGGAAAGATCTTTCTAACTGTAACCTTTTCAAAATGGATACAAGGAGTGACTGTTTACAAGTCACTTTCAAAACTGGTAGCTCTACTTGTAAACATCAGTGTCTAGAATAATTCTTATTAATTAACATTCAATACTCAAAAGATGTGAGACTATTTCCTATCTTTGTTGTGGGAAATCCTCATCATTCTTGACTATACAAGGTGCTAAAGGATTTTCAATTTCTACAAATGTCAACAGGAACAGAGGATATTCAGCAGCTCATGGAATAGATTCTTAACATTCATTTAACAAAGTCAGCAACATTTTTAAAATGTCATCAATGACATCAGAAATTTGCTTTTTAGTCATTTAAAATATTAGAAATGTTGAAGAAAAATTATTTTTGTTTGTAAATTGGATGCTACATTCATAACAATACAACAGCTTGGACTCTAATCTAAATTTTATGATTACTATATCTGCCTTCTTGTTCAGATGAGCCAGAAAACTGAAAATTTACAAATTACAATTAAATAATTGCAAGTAGTGCAAGTCCAATTAGAAATCCAAAATAAATACATGATTAAAACATCTTCCAAGCTATGCAAAATTTATCTTAAGTACACAATGAGACACAAGATATATAAATGAGCAGCCCAAACATGACCTGAAAAACAGTTTCTTCCTAACTTGGGAATGAAACACAATGGTTAAAGCTGACTTTCTCATCCAACATTAGGAATCAAAGATAAATATATGAATTCAAGTGCTTCCTTTTTCCAGCAAAGACTTTGTTCCCAGACAGGAATTGCAACACTTAGTATAATCTCATCATTACAGAAATGTTCTTTACATCAAGATGTTCTCATCAACTTGTGAGGAAAGTAGACAAATAAACATTTTCTTATGGATGATTAGCTGAGCCAGAAGTGTGGATATATATATCCACAATATCCATTTACCATTCTATTACTAAATTCTAAAGAGAGTGTGAGCAGCCCCTGAGATGTGGCAAGTTGCCAAAAAAATTCTTTAGTGTAAAAAGCAAGACTCTTGTTACATAGGAAACAGTGGGACATGAAAGCAATTTAATAATTTAGCAATTATCTAGCAACCACTTCTCAATAATTAATCAAAGACCTATCATTTAGAGAAAAGCAGTAATTCAAAAACTTTCCTTGCTGCATAGCTGTCCTGAGCCAATAAAATTCACCCCTGCCAGAAGTACGCAGTCAGAAAAATATTTGCAAAATTAAATCCAAGTTTTTCCCACTCATTAGTCCTCCATTCTTCCATTGCTACAGCAGAAAAAGCACCTCACCTTTATGTCAGCAATTATCATAATTTCTGCTATGCACATAAACTAAAGGAAATCAGATGACTGAAAATTTAGGTGGCAATATGTATTTTCAAAGTTAAGTAATTCAGAAGATGAATCAGGGCTGGGTTTGTTTGTTGGGGTTTTTATCTAATCAACACTTACATATCTCTTATAATGCCTCAACCAGAGACTTTTTTTCTAAAAATAAAATTATTCCTTTATGCTTATTTCTTATATATCCAGAAGGCAAATTATAATAGGCACATTATAGTAATACAAGTTGATTTTAGTTTCATTGCTGGTTCCTTTAGGTAAACATTTAGCACAAAAATAAAGTAAGTTAAGTTCCATTTCCTGACCTGTTATACTGGAGAAGTTGACCTTTGTGAACAGATGCTAAAAGTAAAAGATACTTGCTACAAATCCTAATTACTCAACATGTCATACATGTGGCTCAGTATCAAAGATCCTCTTATATTCAACATTGACATTTTTCTGGGCACTGAACTTATTCAGATATAAACAGGTTTTCAACAAAACTGAAGAACATGTAGAACATTACCTAGTTGTAAAAAGAACTGCAAATATTCTCACAAACTTGCACACCACACTAGGAAAATGCTGTAATGAAACCCCTCCACCTAGCTGAATAAACAACTACGTAAAGTAATATTAGATGTCAAAAGAGAACCCAAAAGACAGTTCACAAGAACAGGAAAGAACATATCTATTAACAAAAATGCCCAATAAATTTATTGTGAAATTTGAAATTACTAACTAGATAATACACTACAAATCAAAGGTACAAGAGTATATAAAGCTGTGGCAGCTCCGTAGATGTGCAATGCTAAAATTAATTTATTATGGTGTTTGGTTTGGCATGGTCACAATATTAAATTTTATCTCTCCTCCTTACTAAAAACTGTGAACTCCTTGTTTTCACAGTCTGTCTACCAGAACTTTTGATGCTGAAGACTTCACTGGTTTGCAGAAGAGTATTTTTCAGATCATAAACCTAAGGATTTCTCTTCAGTTTAATGATTTGGTTTTATTAGGCCTTAAAGCCAACTAAGTATCCAGTAAAACCAATTTATTTCTACTGGCTTTGACTTTCATAGCATGCATATGCACAAGAATCAGTTACATGAACAAATAATCAGCTGTGCAGTCTCCCCTACAATGCCCTACTAGTTGTACACCTTAAGTTATGAAGTCATTGCTCTATTTATTGTTGTGTCAATAAAAGATAAAACCTGCAAATGTGGGATTTGAGAAGCATTAAACCACGACAGTAATAATTTCACTGAAACCAAGTAAGTAAGAATCACTTCAGTTGAGCCATCAAACATCAGAAAGAATACATCTAATTCACAAAAATTACAGGTACTTTTGGATTTCTGAGTTTATTATTTTAATTTCAAAATCAATGACAGTGAAATCAAATGCAGAAGAATGCTTCTTATTAACACAACTAAAATTGCAATACTTGCTGCTACAGTTTTAAAGAAAGTCAAGACTTCTGATTTGACTGAGGTATGTAGCTGCCCATCTGTAACCCCACTGAAGCTGCAACCTGAATTTTGGTAGCAGAAGCTTTCTACAAATGCAGGGACTGTACTTTCCTCCTTTTGGCTTATTTAACTTGTCCCACATAAATATTAATTTATCCAAACATGCCTGACCAGTATCTAATCAACATTACAGTAAAGTTGATGCTTCTGTTAAATCTGTTCCATGGTAAATTGTTCATTGTTTCATGATTACAAAGTTTTATCCTTCTTTAGCTGTCAGTTACTAAGATTTTGAAGAAAGAGCACTGAGAAACAGAAACATTGCTTAAGTGATATGCAGCTACAGACAAGCAGCAGAGAGCATAAATATTCTTAATGTATTATTTTCTTGTGACTCCAAAGATATTACAAACAATCTTTCTGGGAATTTATCAATCGGTAGTCATTTCTACAGTGGCCACAAAACATGACTTCACAAGTCACTACAACTGTTTTTGCATAGTAATGTACTCTCTTGCACTATACAGGATGTCAGAGCCAGAGCTGGCCTATGGCACAAATATGGATTGCAACCAAGACTCCAGTCTGGCATGCTCATGCAGTGCAATGCCAATTTAGCAGTCAGGGTCCTGGAAACAGTCTAACAGTGCTCATGAGTGGTGAATTGAAACTTGTGGTCTCTGTTTCTAAGTGGTTCATTAGCTGAGCCTAACAGCCATGTTAACACAGCTTTCAAATCCAAAGTTAGCTCAGTGTTCAAGTAGATTACATTACCTAATCCAAAAAATCACTGATGCTTGAAGTGGTGAATCCATTCCCTCTCCCTTTCTTTTCCTGTAGAAATACAGTCTATGCTTTTCAGAAAGGATAAATCCACTCCTCCTTCTAACTATTCCTGTATCTTACAGAAAACCCTAGATTTAGCAGATATTTACTGGTTTAAGTCTACCTTTATTACCATCCCATGAAATAAAACATCTACTAGTAACACATTATGAAAAAATATTTTATATTGAGTATACTTATTTTTGAGTACTCCTACTGTATGTCTCTGCTGCTGCTGTTTTACCCATA
>NW_008665349.1:33530-60594 GCF_000695815.1 Acanthisitta chloris | reverse complement strand
CCTTTCTTTTTTTTTTCTGGAGCAGGTGAATGCACCTTTTCTTTATATCCTCTGGTATTCTCGAATCTTTGCTGTAGTTTAGATGATCTAAAGAAATAAGTGAATCAAGGCTTACAAAAAAAGATAAATAGGATTTTTAGACCAACTAGTTTACTTAGTGGAGGGCCAAGGATGGGGGAAAGATTTCTGGGCAAATTCTCCAGCTCTTAAACTGAAGAACCTCAAGCTAAGAACAGACCAATATCATCTCTTAAAGTAAGGTTTGAATGTTATGGAACTTAGTGCCTCCTCTTCAGTTTTGCCAAGTAGCAATTATATATTTTCTTCTCTCCAGCCATGTAAATAACTAACAAAATGGAGTTAAACTCAAGATATAATTGCTATTTAACTCCTCTACCTTTGGCAGCGAAAGAGATTTTTAAAGATCCTAACAAATTCTGGTTACTTTTTCTTTCTCTTCTGCAAGTTTGCCATGTCCTTAAGTGTTACAGAAAAATTGCAATGAAGCCAGGCTGAATGGTAACTATCCAGATTAACAATGAAAAGAATTTTTAGGAGATTATTTTGTGGAAATTTAGACAGCCTACACTGATGAAAATTACAGCAGGACTCTCTTAATAACCAAACATGCAAATATTTTGGGTTTTTAAAAGGCTCAAGGACAATGAACTGTTGTAAACTGGCATTGTCACACACAATATATATAAACATACTTTCAGAGCTGTTATTCTTAAACTGTACTTAGCTTGATGTTTCATCCTTCTACACCTAACTCAAAGAAGACTCAAATGCAAAATCTTGTGTTTTCTTTACCCCTAGTAAAATAATTTTTCTTTAAATAAATCTATTTGTTCTGACTAATTTGAGGGTACATGACCCTTTGCATTGAATGAAGTACATCCTCAGGAATAGACCTCTCATTCCATTTTTTACACAGTTTGACTGTGTAAATGGTAGGAAACCTCCAGATAGGGATATCTTTGGGGAAGTTTTGCATCACCTATGATTTTGCTGCTACCGTTTCTTCCTGTAAAAGTCACTACCCTGCGTGCAATTATTTAGCTTTAGTATACTGGCATACGAGTTAGTGTTCCCATGATACCGAGGTTGCTTGCCTTTAGTGTGCTTTAAAAATGCTGACACCATTTATGAACTATGTCAAGAAATAATGTTTTTCATATTGAAAGTGCATATCAGGCACTTATGTTCTATGTACAAAGATCAGCTTTGGGTTAGCATCTAATTTCTAAAAGCAAGTCATTTTCTATTAAGCTAATTTTACTGAATTTCTGCTCGTGTTACTTTTTAATTGTAACTTTACTTGTATGAGTAAAGTTAAGTAATACTCACCTCCGAAAGAATAGGCTCCATTTGATCCAGAGTTTTGCCTAGATGCTTGTCTGGATCTAAACCTGAAAAAAAAAAACCCAACTCAAAAATGTAAAATTATTTTGAAGTAAGCACTGTTATGACATCAAGAAAGGTGCTGTGGTTTTTTTCCTTTTCAAATATAGCTTGTCTCTCTTAGAAACTCCACTATATCAAAATAATTTCTATCTTAAAGAAAACAGTCAGAATTTTCTCTTATCGCCTCTGGGTAACTGTTTTCCATGTTTGTGGAAAAATAAAGCCAACTACCTTTCACTGCATGCCAACTGGAAAAGCTACTGTTTTCTTAAAAATTTCACTAGCCAGTGAAGTAAACACACAGGTCTGTAGTAATGAAAAGACTATACAGATATTAGCTCTCTGAGTCAGAAGTTACCTTTGCAGGTACTTGTTAAATTAAAATACAAGTTAAATTTTTTTATAGTTCCTGCAAATTACTGGAAGGGACACAGACTGTTTTCCATAATAAAAACTTGCTTTGCCAAATCACATTCTGCGTGTGGTACCCACATTAAAAAAGGGTAAGATTAAAAAGGACAGAAATATAAAGAAACTCAGACTTACACAGTATCTTGAATATTGTACCTTTTGATCCATCACAAAATATTCTCTATGATATGTACATTCTGATTGTAAAAAAAGTAAACCCTGTTAAAATTTGATAGCTCCTCTAAATTGCTCCTCTGTGTTCCTGTTTCAGCTTTTTGACTTTATGAGTTTGGCCAGCTGATGGCAGTTATATGATCACTTCTCAGGAATAAATCAAATAATTGTCAGAAATCCATAGTTGGATAAAAAACATCCAGGACCAACTGTTTCAAGATCTGACATCTTCTTCAACCAAATAAATATGCTAGCTGGTTTTAACATTAAGTGATCAAGAGGTATTACCATATGAAGTAAATGACAAAAAAACCAAAATTATAACTTCTGAAAGTGCAGAACACTGTAAAATACCAAGTTATCACATTTTATCTACTCTTAATTATCGTGGTTTGGATGTTTTTGTACTGATAGCAATACTTGTCTGTTTTTTCCTACTCTACTGCTTTATATAAAAATGGGTATCATTAAAAAGCTGCCACCAGAATGACTCCATTTAGAAGTAATTCCTGAAGTATGTACCTTGCAAAGTACTTTAGATCATTGATGATGAAAGCTGTTACATAAATGTATGTATACTATTATATAAAGTCATTGCTGAGTTCAAATATCTGATATGTCTTTTAATTTTTACCATCATGGTCTTGGAATATTTAAATTCCTGTGAAACTAAAACAAGTTATAGTGAATGAGACTTCAAAACACTAAGAAAGTTTTTAAATATTTCATTAAAGCACATTAAAAATTCCCTTACTATCTGGGGGAATGCTTTTAAAACTGCTTAATAATTAAAGTGAAAGAGGGCTGAGGTTTTTTCCTCCTTCTATTCCTTTTTTTTGTATTGGTTTATTGCTTATTTATTAACAGACTGAAAATGTGCAGGCTAGAGATACAATAATAATAATTTATTCTTGTGGAAATAGTTTTGAAATAGATTCATTCAATTTCAATAGTTCAAATGATTCTAGTGATCTCTTCTAACTTATATCAGCTTAGCATTATGCCCTTGGTTTTAACGGGATAGGTATTAGACTAAACAAGCACTTTCTCCTAAAATAAACAAATAATGAGTACAATATTACAGTACTCATTTCACACATTTACATTGACATTCTTCCTTAACATAATTACTTTTCTGAGATAAGCAACCCCTCTCTCCTGGATAAAACCAAATTGATTTCCTTTAGATTTAAACTAAGGGATACATTTAAAACCTGTGAGTTGTCAGAACCAGACACACTAACACATTTTTTCACAAGGTTCTCTTTGATATGATGGATATACTTACTGTTCAGTCCCCTAATGAACACAACACATTTATTTAAAAGAAACTATGATATATATATAGTTTACAAAATACAAGTAAATTAGCTATGTGTACACAATGGGTAAATTCTTTAGCAATACCCCACACCTACATGAAAAGCTGAGAAAGTGCAATGTACACTGTCTGTTTCTAACCAGAATTCTATTTTTGGACAGCCTGTATTTCTTTAAAAACTATTATTTCTTTTAATTTCAAATAGGTGTGTATTGTGAGTGAATAGAGACTGTCTGCTCAAGGCATCAAGAACCAACATAACCTGTAATTTAGAGAACCAGTAATCCACATCTCAAATCTCTAATAGTATGCATGCATAGATGAAGCAGTATGTCTACTTCTACAATTAGTATAACAAAGTATCTAGAACCGTACTTACAAAACAGTTAATATAAATCTATACATCTATGTAGTATGTTTTTCTTTAAACAAAGGAGTAGATTGATTCAGATTCTTAAAATGGGTTGACTAAAAAGAAAAACATTGTATTGTCAATTCTTAGCACCATATCCTCTAGATTTTTCCTCCATGGGACTAGATATAAAGAAAGATGCATGGGTGGATAAACCAACAACAAGGTCCAGGGTCTGGATGACTGTATGTAGAATTAAGGAATTAATTAGGAAGGGAACTATAATTTGCAGCACTGACATCTATTTCACTTAACTTGCATGTAACAATGGGAAGCAATTAGAATTCAATTAAAATATTCACTTTTATTACTTCACTGAGTGACCTTGAAGTTAATGCCTGTTTTATTTAATTGCATCATCTATGAATAAATGTTAACCCTAGAATGTTATGGCCCATTATTTTCAATGCATTTTAACTCCCCAACTGAACTATATCTGTCAATTTATTATGTGCTGCCAAGAGAGCAAGTGGGGCTTTATTTCTTTGAGACAGACCAGTATATGATGATGGAAACATCTCAAAAGATTTGATAATGTTGTTTTTAACAGTGCTCAGTGAAACAAATTGTGCTTTCACCTTCCGTTTTGTAGCCTAGCTTTACTGTAAAATCAGTGATAGCACAAATGGTATAATCACTTCAAAGTAATTTCTACTCTATCTGTAATTCCTGATAAATCCATTGACAGGAGCAGAACTCCTTCCTGCAGATATCAACAATGATTGCAGAATGCTCTTACACACAACCACAAATACTGTAGAGTACTGCAGCAACGTCAAAAGACCAGGGCAGAAATTCAGGGCTTTATTCTGGAGTGAAAAAATGAACATTACCAAAATGCATTTCACTAATGTTAAGCTACACACAGTAACTGTATTCTAAACGGTTCACTTTGTACACATGTGGTAGTAGTGCACCATAAAGCCCTCACCTGAGGGGTAATTACCTGATACTGATTGACCTGATTACCTGATGCTGATCAAGAGCATTAGAAAACCAAGTTCCTTTTTCATGGCATTACATTCCACTAGTAAAATCCACAATCTTAAAGCCTCATCTTACTAACAAGAACATGTTTTATACATGTTCAGAATTTTAAAATAGTTGTGATTAAGGACGTTTTTCAATATAAAAAATTCTCTTTTTTATCTCTACATAAAATGTCAAATAAATAAAAATCAACCATAATTATTGGTTTTAAGAAATGATGGTACATAAAGTTCTTCTAAAAGCTACACTGAGCCAAACTCTAACTCATAATACATGAACACATTGTGAAAGAATCACTACCACATACACACATCAATATAATATGAGTTGACCATTATCTGTTGATAATATAGGGAAAAAACTTATATCTTTTCCTGACTAACCAACTTCACCATTCAAAAAGTAAATTTTATTACTCTCTGGCTTCTTCAATAAAAAAAGGTTAAAAACAAATCCTCAAAATTGCTATATCTTATAAATCTTCTTGAAATATGATATTCATAGAATTAGAACAGACTTTTGGAGAAAAAAATGGAATCTGTTTTAGAGTTACAACTTGAACTTCCCTTTTTTTCTTGAGAAGTATTGTTGAGAAAATTAGTAACCACCATCATTATTGACGTCAGGGACTAAGACTTAACTTCTGCCAATGAAGGGAAGTATAATGCACAATAAAGTTTCTGGAAAGATCCTAATCAGCTGCTTACCACTATCAGAATTCTCTAGAATTTTAATTAAGAAAAGAGGTAATGAGAGACTGGTTTTCTGGAACCAAAACAAGTCTCTTACCCTCTCTTCTCAATTTCTTTATCAGAAAGAAAACAGTAATAAGTGAGTAATAAGGTGATGGGACCTTTAAGGTAAAGAAATATGTATAGAAAGCAAAAGCATATAAAGGATAAATGAAAACACCCATCTTAGAATTGGAACAGAGAAAACAGAACTATTTTTAAGGTAAAATCCTCTAATTTCAATGTCTTCTTTTTTCTTCCTAAGCAAACAGGACAAAATCACTGATGTTCATGAAGGATGATCAGTTCATGAAGGATTCTTTACACAGTACAGAATCCAAGAGTTATTTCTAATAGTACAGGAAAAGCCCATACACAACAATGTTAGTTGGTAAAACAGGGTTACTCTGTAGGAGTGCAGGAATGTCAGATAACCTTCACAAAATAGAAGTGCACATGCCAGACGTATTAGTGAACCATAAATCTATACTTTAAATTGCCTTGACATAAATTATTCCTGGTGTCATATTTAGCTTTCATTTCTGTGAAAATTTGGGAAGTGAACTTTTTGTCTGGTAGCATAACTTGAGAGGATCGTAGTTGATTCTCAACCTACTCATAACTTTCATACATGAAAAGTTGTGTTAAGAATGATGAACTGGATGGATTCCTTGAATTTCCTTTTAAAAAAAATAATTGTAACAACTCCTTAATTTTTGTATGAAAATGAAGAAAAGTGCAATAAATACTGGGTATTACTGCACCTCTAAAAGATGGGAGATGAATATACTTCTAATTTATTGTCTACAAGAGCAAAATTGATGCAACTTGATTATGTGTCTACTTCTTTAATTTTTTGCCTTTTTTTTTTTTGTTTGTTGTTTTGTTGTTTTGTTTGCAGTTTTTTTATGGAGGAATGTATCTAGTATGGGAATTGTACAGGGATGGAACCTGAAGATATAGTAACTCTTTCCAAGCTAAGTGATAATGTTGTAAGACATTAATCCCGGAGTGGTTCTAGCATATGTTTCCTGTGCAGTTTAATTAGAATCTCAGTTTATCTTCCTTCTCAACTGTTCATCAAATATGTTCTAAACTGGGTTACTCTGATGTCAGGAAATTTTAGAATTCTAAGAGGTAAAAGGATCTAAAACTCTTCATAGCAGCAGCATTAATTTTATCTGTAATCTCTTGTGATTTTTTTTTTTTTTAACATCAAAGTCATTTCTGTTCTAGTTAAATCTAGAATTCAAAGCAATTTAGCTTTGCCATTTCAGGAACAGAAATCTCAATAAGTCTTTGAAGAAATTTTGTATTGTTTCATCAAATAACAAGGCAATATTTTCAAGCACATATTTTTAAATCTCTAAAATGTTTGTAGTTTTAAAAACATTGTGGGAGAGTTGCTTAGTAACAGCATTAAACTACTTTTAATCAAACTCAAGACTTGAGCCAGCAAATGGCTTATCTCACTTAAAATAGTGCTGCAGTCAACTTCCTCTCAGGACCTTCAATGGACTTCAGCGACTTAAATCAAAAGTTATTACGGGTTCAGTTCATACAGCCACATATGTACTATTTTCCCGATATAAATCTGTTTTCTGGGTTGTTAACTTTGTCATACTGAAATGCTTTGAGTAGAATATCTTTAGAGAATTGTTTTTGCATTAATCTGTTTAATTCAAATAGTTCAATTAATCTAGCACCATAGTGTGAATAGAAAAGGATTAGCTATTTTGTTCCTCTTGCAGAATATTGGTATTTCCATGCTTTGAACAGGTTTGAAGAAAATAACTGAAATTTCATTCAGTGGAAGAGGTATAGTGCTAGTGGTAAAATTTGTATCATTTTCATTAAATCCATCTCCATGCAGACAAGTTATAAACCTTTAAAATGTCACAATCCCCAAATGGATCAACAGAGACTTCTGACAGAGAAGATCGGTAGATCTTCCAATGGGGTAATGGCCAGAGCAGAAATAAAGGATCAGATTAGGACATGAAGTCCTGTAAAACTTCAACTCAGAGTGACCTGGAAAGCAAGTATTCATGGTTCTAACTACACAGATATGTCTCTAAAGTTTTGAGTTTATGCCCTGTTTCAGCACAAAAATCTGCACACTAAATGTACATCTACAACTTCAGTCTTACCAGGCATTAAAGAGCAGCAAATAATCCAGTATTAACAAGACACCACTTCTATCTCTTGATTTTCATTTTGTTAAGATTATTTCTGCTTTTGACATCTCTTACTAAGCTCTTTTTCTTCCAGTATTTTTCAGCTCCAATGTCTCTAACTGTTCTTCTGTCTCTTTAACCCTTACTTCCTTTTCAGTTTCACTTTAAATCCCTAATAGTCTATCAGCCTGATGCTTCCATTTAAATATTCCTTTAGATGATGCCATCTCCCCAAACTGCAAAGTAATCTTTCCACTCTTAAGCCATCTCTCCCCTATTTTGCCTATGATACTTTCTTAAGAAGCACTGCACTCAATAATGTCAGTTTCTCAGAGGGCTCTATGAATAGCAGGTGTATACCAATTTTCCTAACCATGTAAGGCAAGCATCAAGATTTTCTTGCACCAAAGGAGACTCAAGTTAAATATAGGTACTTCAGACAGCTCATTTTAGAGAAGGAACTTTAGGATTTCCTGACACACAGGAGATGATAATGGCTCACTAAGGACTCATAACTCTGTAGCTGGAGGAACATAGCTTGGGTAAGCAACTATGGTCCACACTATCTCAAAATCAAGGTTTCCACAGACACCGTGACTTCAACACTACCCATGGCTGAGCATGCAGAATGTCTATAAGCACTAAGAGCAGCCAGACCTGCAAGATAAAGGATGTAGCCATGGCATAAAAGAGATCTACTTCAAATGTAGGTTGAGAACACAAGCTAATCAGCCCAGATCCAAAGTTTCAGCTTTTATAATTGTCCAAGAGTTGAATAGCACTAAGGTATCATTTCTATCCTGTGGTCCAAAGAGCAGCTAGAAGTTAGAAACATAATTTAACCACGAAAGAGTATTTCTTTTTTAACTCAGTATTTCTATTATGATTTCTATGCTCTCATAATTACAATGTTTTTTCAGGTATTTAATTAAATAGTCAAATGTATAAAGTAAATAATGCATATGAATCTCACAAAAGACAGGAATTTGAGCTTATATGTTCTGATTTTGCCTGAAATATTGAAGAAACAATTCTCCCCCATATTCTCAAGCTAACAACAGTGTGCACTTATAAAACCTACTGAAGGTAAATGCTACTCTTAAAACCTCAAGAAAAACTACAATCACTGAAGACAAACTGCTTTAACTGCATGACATAAAACCAACTTCAAGTATATTCTCAGATATATATGAGAACTGAAGTTTGTCATCTCTTAAAATGTATAGTGGTGCTTAAGTTTTAGTCTTAATACTTAACAATATTTAGGTATAGTTAACTATATAAGTCAAGTAAAACTAGATACACTTGATGCTCAATTTTTACTGAGGATCATACTGTGAGGAACCCAAAGATTCCAAATTTAACCCTCCTCCTTCCCTCACTTTTATGTGTGTATTACACGCTGTTCTGCAGAGGAAGTATTAGAATGTGGCACATGTCAGACCAGTACATAAAGTTACCAAGATTTAAAGTTGACTCTGTTAAATGCATACTCTGCAAGTTAATGAGTATTTTAATCCTAAAATGCATCCAGAGAGGAAGGAGATTAAAAATGCAAGTTGTTATTGTGTTATATTGCACTGCTTCTGTTCTATTACACATGCTCTATTACACTGCCTCAGATGAGCAATCTGAATTTCAGGCACACACATGTTAAAAACAATCAATAACTGCTTCAATTTTAGCTGTCACTAAGTAACCTCATTCTGACTTTCTGGGATTTCCACTGAAGAGGGGTATATTTCAAAAATAAAAGTATCATGTATCATACAAGCACCTTTAACAGCAATAAAATGGCACTGAGGGTAAATATGCATAAGTAGCTTTTACACATATATATGTGTGTGTGTGTGTGTGTGTGTATAGCTCTGGTTTGCTGCTAGATCATGGAATGTCTTTATCTCTCATTAATAAAGTCTCTGAAATATACTCCAAATGAAAGAAAGCTGATCCACTTATAGATCAACAGAAGGCATGTGAAAAAGGTTGCTAACAATACTTCTTTTGCATGTAAGTGAGAGCAATTGGCATCCAATCTGGAAAAGCCCACTACTCTGAGATAGAAAACTCTTGCCACTGGCAAAGTTTATGGTATTAATTTGTAATGGTGGGTTTAGGGAAATGTACTAAACTAATGCTCATTTACTTGCATAATTAAGTGTTTTCTACATAAAATGACAGGCTTTTACCCTGTCAATACTGGCACTGAGTTAATGGAAAACAGGACAAGGCGGGTGTACAAGTATGCCAGCACTGATGAATGTCAACCTTAGGTTACAGATTTGCTTCTTGCATTAACATCTGTAGAATATACCATCTAATGCGTTACCCTTCACACTCTTAAATCTGTTATTTTAAATATTTTCATTTCAGTTTAGCTTTGATTACTAACCTAAGAGGCAAAAAGTTAAACTGTATCTTATCTTTTTTTGCCACTTGATATGTTAAAAAGCCTTCATACCTTAAATCCACTTTAATAAGGCATGCAATTATTAAAGCATTACAGAATGGCCCCAGAGCACAAAAGCTCCATTAAATTTGCTTACATCTAATTACATCTGCCTGAGGCAGGTGAGAAATTGACTCTGATAAGATCTTTCTTTTACCTGTAGCCAAAAAATAAAAAGGGAAAATAACTTGGAGTGATTTTCTATCTAAATGCTATCTACAAGTATTTATGGTATTCGCTCTTTCAATGAATAGCCCACAAAGCACTCTGTGCACTAACTAGTGCATTTTAAGGTTTTTTTAAGACTGTAGAATACAAAAGAGAAGCTTATCTTGCTTCAGGCGTAAGACAGGTCATCAATGATGACTTCTTGGGAAATACCTTTCTCTATTATTTGAATCATATATTTTCTTTGAAAAATAATTCTGATGTGAAAAAACACGTTACATAGACTTTGTGGACTTTTATTTTCTTCACGTCAGCATAAGTAAAGAAAGCATTCTATTTTATGGAAATATAAATTTATAAATGTGCTTTACAAGGCCTGGAAATTATTATCTTAAAAATTATATATTTTTTCAATTTTAAAAGAAGTGTTTTATAGTAGAAAACATGGCGTTCAACTCCTATGTATTTGCAACTGACCTTCCAAAATTCAGGAAAAAGCTATCAAATTACAATGCCTGTTACCTATAAATGAATGAGGGAATGCAGTATCTCTAATAATTCTAAACCTTCTATCACCCATAGCAGATTCTACAGAACAATACAGTGAGACCATCATAGTGATAACACAAAAACGAGTTAGAAACTGTACCAGCTAAAGAGGAATAAATAAATAAAATTTGAAAATAATTAATTTTTAAAAAGTAATGGAAATCATCCAGTCCAAAGGGATTACAATTCAATTATTGGTTAATAATTAAGAAGAAATTACTTTGTTATGAAGTATTCTTTAACAGAGACAGGCATTAGGAATTTGATGTGAAAGTTGCCCAGATAAACCAGCCATCAGACTTCAAATGCAAGATTATACAACTCTATTTTTCAAATACATCTAACTACCAACACCACTTGTATGATACAAGCCATATTTGGTACAGTGGACCAAAAATCTATAGCCAAGCCAAAATGAAAAGGTCCTTTGGTCACACTTTCTGCTTAAAAACCCATTTTATACTCTTAAATAGAAGACTGCATAATGGCTTGAAATGAATATATTGTACTATTAACATGTTTCTCATGTGCTCCACAGGCTTTTGGAGCACATCATTCCGTAAGTCTTCCTATAAAACTTCATTTCACGTTATCTTTACATTCCCGCAACAAACGAACAGGTTATCTTTTGTATTGACTTGCTTCATTACACAAAGCTCATTTTACATATCTGACAGTAACCAGACATGTTGATTTTCTGGTATGCTAAACAACTACATTGTAAATACCATTTTTTGGAGGCAATTATGAACTATTTCTGTTTGCTATTATGCTTTACCAACTCAAAGGGAATGCAGTTACACGAAACATTTGTTACATGAAATGTTTTGGCCTCATGTTGTTTGATGTCAACGTGTTGTTTTTCTATTAAAACTTCTACGGGTGCTTTATAATATTGTCTAGAAATCAGTCTGCATCATCTATAAATGACAATACCGTGAACCACTGAATTATACATGCATCTTTACTGTAAATCAAAACCAAACTAGGACGAAAGAATTACAAAAGTAATTTAATGACTATGTCAGGAAGCATTTCGATGTCTCTTTTAAGAAGGAATTGCATCATGGTAAATTAATTGTTCAGACATAATGACAATTATTGAGCCATGTGATTTTAAAAAAACTTTTTTCCATATTAACAGTTCGTATCGTAAAATACGGATTAAAACTTCTGTTTTTCTCTGTTATGCTGTGGATTTGTCCATGGCAAATTACAGTACATAGTATTGCTCAGAATCTGAATACATACCAAAAGCTGCCACTTTTATGATTATGGCTTGAATGCCAGATGATATCATTTCTTTAAGCAATATTTGCTGGTTCCGATGCCACAGGTAAGCTAAAGGCTGAAGATTAAGCCTTCTGCACCTTGAAAACACAAAAAATTGGATAAAATTGTTATGCTTTTACACAGCATGATTCATGCAAAAGTAAAGAACATTTTTTCTTTCATTTCCTACCTCTAAATAAATTTTCTTCTAGAATTTCAATTGCAATACTTTACTGTTCCTATATTTCAGTGTAAACTTTAAGTCTGTAATTCATTAAGACTATAATTCATGTATGTAAGATGCAACTCATTGATGCAAACAGATATGCAAGGAAACACAAGTAAAACCATGAGAAAACACATCCCTAAACATTTGGGACACAAAGCAAGTAATATCTTAGGAAGTGATCACTTTTGTGAACACAGCTAAGGCCAGAGTTAGCACTCTGTGCTAAACGTGGAATGTGTCACTAGTACAATATGTTGGATGTATTGCTGTGATTCGGATCAATATCCAAGGAAAATAATAATTCAGGAAAATGTATACTGCTTGTGATACAAATTAACAACTTCTTACTGTAAAGTTAACAATTTGTTTTGATACATATCATATATAGACAACATTTGATACACAGCATTTGATTGTTTAACAAATTGGAGAATCACTGATTTGCCCTATTTATAGGCAATGTTTCTGCAAAGTGTCAAGTACATCAAGTTGGTGATGAAATGTGTAATGTCCAGTTCTTGAAAAGCTCAAAAATATATAAGGATGGGACTCAGAACACTTAAAATTTATATTTATTTGTCAATTATCATATTTTATCTAATATATCAGTTTCCACACAGATATGGGCATTAGCCCCTATGTTAGATAGACCCACCAGTATGACTGTTAAGACTTTATAGCTAAATACATGTTGCATGTTGACAGATAAATGCGTAGATAGCATCCACATAATCTGACTGGTTTTGTTATTACTTTCATGTATTTTAACAGACCACTAAGTTTTGAAATTAACAGAAATATTTAGCAACTTCGATTGTAAAGTAGTTCATTTAGGTGCCTAACTTTAGCTAAAAAAGCTGAATCCAAATAACCAGGACAGTTTAGGTGAAACAACTTTATTGCAAGGGCTAAATCAATGTAAAATCTTTTACCACTGAGCAACCTTGGAAATAATCAGTTCTGTTTGTTGATTTCCTGACAATTGCTTAGCAGTGGTACAGATGCAAATCTCACTATCCACAAAATGAATCTCTTTTTATCTAGTAACACGATTGTAAATCATTAAAATGTTTTAAGTGCAAGGAAAAACGAAAAGAAAGGAGCTATTTCTGACTGCAATTTTCCTATGTAAACTGTAAAGAAAACACCTATTCTCTGCAACTTGTTGATGTGAATCAAGTTGACATAGCACTAATTTGACCATTCTTGTAGTTCATAAGGGATTCCCCATATTTGCTTTCATCAACAAATAACTAATGAACTCATGAAATGATAATTAATTGTTAACACAAGGTGTCTTTGCATTTCATCAGATATGTAGAGTGAAAAACATTTTCCAGACCCAAATCAAATCTTGACCTATACAACAGACACAATTTCCATTACATAATCCCCTTTTTAATTAAGACTCTGGAAAGAATCACGATCTATCTAGACTTAAGAGTGTGTATAGTAGAAATGAAAAATGGAAACTCCTGATTAATGATAATAGATTTTAGATACTAAGGAATTAAGGGAAGATATAGACATAAGGATTATCTTGCATTTAATTCCTGATAACAAGTTACAGGATCTTTCTTTATATTAAAACCAGAGGTACTTTATCACAGCACTGTAGTCATTGGAACTGAGTGAGCTTTCTGTTGAAATCAAGAATTTGAATCTACTCAACTATTTTTATATAAAAATTCTCAGAATTTTCAACAGATACAGAGAAACCTGAAGAGTAATAAAAAATCTGATATAGTCTCTACTAGATTTTTAATAATGAACACATAGTTTCAGAAGGAAAAAAAAGAAAGAAAAAAGAGATATGTATATTAGCAAAATGAATGCACTGGGTATCAGAGAACATGAGAAATAAGACAACTGTCTCTGCTCCAAATTTGAGTTAGAAAACAGACCAATACCTTCCAGAATGTGTATATTTAAAAAAGATTAATATTTTCTTACACATCTTCAACTCGAACTCTCTGGTAGTCAGAAAGAATGGCTCCCACAGATACACCCTCCACTCCTTCTTTGTCCTTAAGAAAGACATGGAATATTAATGACAGCAGTATATGATGGCTTAAGCTATAGATATATGATGGCTTAAGCTATAGACATTAAGTATCTCTACTATCAAAACGAATCAAAATAATTTTTCTTTTTCTGTGTCCACTACATGGACTGGCTGGAATGAAGATTTTGTACAGAAGAGAGCAGCGCAGCTGACCTACTATATGGTTATTACTCTAACACAGTAATCTACTCAATTCAGGTATATTTTTACAGAAGAAATAAAAAGGTAATTTTAAAGTACCAGATTTAACATACTATCCTAAATTTTTCCTGACATCCTGAAAATTACTTCCAGCTTTTCACTATAAGTGAGGTGTTACCTGCCCCACCTACAAATAATTATCAGCAACATACAATCATGGCGATTAATTAAACTGCTAGGATTTGTCATATTACGCAGCACAAGAGAGCAGCTTACTCAGATTCACCTTTTAAAAAATCTGTTCTAAAAATGATTTTTCAAGACATGTTTTCTCTGTTTCATTTCAATTACCTAAGCCAACAGCATTTTATTTTTTCTTGCAAACACAATGAGAATGTAATATTTGAAAGTGTACATATTTCCAATATTTCATGAGGTTTTACATTTTTAAATTGCTTGATCAATCCACAGGCTGAATTTACTTCCTTTTCCTAAAATTTGCCCCGTCTAGACTTCAGTAAAAGTTGTTTTCCTCTTTTAACCAAGGTTGATCATAACTACCCAGCATGACATACCTTCTGAACCTGCTCAGTTAGACCACAATCCTGTGAAGCACGATTTTACCACAAAATATCAACTCTTTACCTGTGGTGATGCATCCTTCCCCCCCCGCCCCGTTTCCTCCTTGGGCCTGTTCTGCAATCTCAGGAGCTCCTACTAAGCCTTGAATCATATCAGCTGGATGGTGAAGTACCCCTGACCATACGAGGAGCTCTTGCATGGTACATCATTTGAACAATTCTGACCATAGCAGGAACATCGGCTGCCTGACCAAGGTGGGAAACAACACATGAACAGCTAACCTTGTCAGTCCTGGTAAATCATTTACCTGAATCATGGCCCAAGTGAAATGTCACCATTGTTATGAACCTCCAAATCAGTCTTTGCCTGATGTGGTATTGAATTTAAAATTAATTTTCTGTTTCTGAGAATTTTCATTTTCTGAGGGTGCTTTATTCATAATTATAATGTACTGAAAAGTTTTCTGGTTGAGTAGTCTTTCCTCAACCTATTATCTTCTTTACATTAATTTTCACCTCATATTTGCACAACCAAATTCCTAAGTTATTCACATCCACCTATATTTCTGATGTAAGAGTCACTGTATTAATCAAAATTCCTAGCTACAGTAATCTGAAAAATATATCACTATTCAAATGATGTACCTCTACATGTCATTAATGGATATATCCTTTAATATAAAGTCTGGTGCCAAATCACAAAGGCTTCAGGTTGATGCTCCTCAAGCATCCAGAAGTAATAGTACTGATAAAAATTACTTTTATCTTATCTGTCACTTGTTCATTACCCAATGCCAGTATTAATATTACTATTAGCCAGATAATATTATTTCTGATACCCTCTGAGCTTTGTGCAGTGTTTCAAATCTCTTTTCAGAATAAAGATAAATCACAGATATTTCAATTACATTTCCTAAAAAGTTAACACAGTTATGCAAGCAAGCCCTTCTTTAAATAAATTTGATAAACTGAATCATGAAGCCTTCTTGGATCTTCAAGTACATCTAAAATGCTTTCCCCATGCTCCTGTGTTTCATGCCATTTCGATACGCAGTCCACCTGTGCTGCTACAATTACACGTAAGTGGAATTCTTCAAAGTCCTTTTTTAAAGTCTTGGAAAACATGACAGGTAAGTACCGTTTGTTGTGGCTTTTCAGGTAAAAAGCACCAACAATTCCTTCAGAATGTTCTCTGTCACAATGTTCAGACAACCACCCAACACATCCAGAAATATTACTTGTATTTTTGCTTATGTGATCAATTAGTCACAGGCAACATACCCTCAAAGGTAATATCCATGAAGTAGTCCACGAACAGAATGAACCAGTATCACCTAAGAACTAAGACATTCAGTATTATCTGACCATGTTTCCAAGTCACCACAGTCCTTTCTGTGCAAATGTTCAGACAACCACCCAACACATCCAGAAATATTACTTGTATTTTTGCTTATGTGATCAATTAGTCACAGGCAACATACCCTCAAAGGTAATATCCATGAAGTAGTCCACGAACAGAATGAACCAGTATCACCTAAGAACTAAGACATTCAGTATTATCTGACCATGTTTCCAAGTCACCACAGTCCTTTCTGTGCAAAGGAGCAGCCTGTTTTGAACACACTATAATATATTTGTACTGGAGTCACAGAATGAGAATGGCTGAGGTTTCTCACTCTTGTGAACAACCCTGGGACTAGCAGAGACTAGGACAATATGCACTAATAAAACTGAACACCTTCATAGGGAGGAAAGTAATCCACTTACAGAAAGGAATATCAGAAGACAAAACCAGAAAAACCTGGCACAAGAACACCTGCAATTATACGATTATAAAGCAAACCAGGGACTTGGGGCCAATGGCAAGGGAATAGTCAAGCAGATTCAGTCAACGATGCAGGGAACAAAACCAAAACAACAAAGAACTACAATCACCTCCATAGTCTCCCAGTGTTAGATACTGAATGTCCAAAAGCCTTTTCATGACTAATTCTTGATGCAAGGCAACATAACAAAACAAATGATACACTGCATCTAATACATTAAGAACAGCAGGACAGATGTGGTGCTTCTGCAGACAGCCAGAAATGTGGCAGCTATGACTGGCATTACAGCTACACTGGAGATCTGTTCAAAAGGTTTATTATTTCATGGAACACACTAGGTTCAGTGACTGCAATAGAAACAAGCAAAATCTGTGAAAGCAGGAGACCAAAGAATTAGATTTTCTATTTACTGAGATTACCAGAATTGTTGTCCTTTCATTAAATTAACAGCAGGTGAATACATTAGTGTTAAATTCTACTAAACAGAGCTGACTCTTATCCAATCTTTACATTTTTACGGATTCCGTTAAGACATAAATCAATTTTTTCTTATGAAGAACCATGTATATACATCAGCAGAGACACTCAGTAAAAAAACTCCCTCAAATTAAAAGGAAAAGTATCTGGAAGTAGAGACTTAAGTGTTTGGTTCTTCTACAAACACAATATTACTTCTATACTAAAATGAACTGTTGCACAGATGTATTTGTTTGGAATTAAAAAAATTCTAGTCATTAGTCCTAGGAACTTTCAAAACCTTCCTATGGCAGTGGAATTAAAAAAGCCACAGAGGGTCACAGAACATCCACTAAACTACCATTGACACAATGGCCCAAACTTGAAACCTTTATATCAAAAGATTGATATATCAAGAAAATTAATCATAGGTTTTGTTTTGAGGCTGTTTTTTCTTCCAATTATACATACCTACAACACACTGGTCGGGTGGATGCACATGTGTATGAATGTGTATATAGAAATACACATATAAACATATAAATATGTATGTTTGTGTATATATATGCACGCTCATGTACATATGCACGTATGTATACAATATATCTTGAAGTCAGTAACACAAGAACACAAGATGTCATTGGCTGCTTGTTTACAACCTACATTAAATCTGATTTAAATAACATACAAGATGGCCCACACTTATTCTAGTTTATTTCCTTTGATAATACACAGGTTTTAGTCATCTTTTGAAATGGCAGTACTTTGTGTCATTTTGCAGTTATGGTGAGCATCCATGTTTAAAAAAATCTCGCAGGGAGTTATTCACCAGCATTACTTTTCATTTAGTTCTTCTGATGGTAAAGAGCAAATATAGACTTCCATCACTATCCATACAGCAGATTCTGCAAGGAGAAACATCACTATACTTAATACATACTTTGACCTGGGAAAACCGGTTAACATATTTACATACCATGGAAAGGAATAAATTCAATCCCCCTATTTTGTCTGGTTCAAAAAATCAAGGCTGGAGTCGTACAAATTCGTCACACAAACAAGATTTGAAAGAAAAGGATGGAGTGTGAAGTGCAACAGAAAAACCCCCTAACAGTGTGCATAAATTCCTCAACTGGACAAAGTTTACATAATACCTTGTCGCATAGTGTATTCAGTTCAGTACTTGAAGCATGCAAAGAGTACTAACTGCAAACTAGCTCTTCACTGGATTTTGGTACTGAAAGAGTTATTGGACACCTTGCAAACAGATAGCATTTTGTTTGACTTAGACTGGATGATGGTTAGCAGAGAATCCATCCCAGAATCCATAGTGCCTTTGCCTTTTAATGTGAAATTTGATCAGGTCTGGTACCATAAAAAGCATGTTTGCAAAACTGCAGTCAGCATGGATAAAGCAAGCTGACATCTGCAAGTTAAGTATCAGGGGCCTGCACTGAATTCAAAAGGCAAGGAAGAAAATTTGGGGAAATCCTGGAGGAAAGATGTTAGATAATGGATCATATAAAAAGTAATACCTCACAAAGTAGGAAATGTACACATAGAAACAGATGCTAACAAATTTTGTGCTTTCTGTATGACATTTTAAAACTTATTTTTCCCCTTCTGAACTACCAAAACTACTCATTTTAAAAGGCAGGAAAAACTATAAACTTTTTGAAAGCAACTAAATAATACAATTTTTTTAGTAACTTTTTCATGTATCTTAAGATAATTATTAGCTATGTTTTAACAGTAAGTGAAATTACACCATTATTTTATGTCTTGTTATAACCATTAAATTATTCCTGATCACAGGACAAGAAGAATAATCTTCATGAACAATTGTGTTAGAACAGCAGACTGATCTTTGCAACTGGAACTGTATTAAAATGTACAATTTGTCTTTAAAGCATCCCAGTTTTAAAGTTATTTATTATTATACAGTTTAATGAATAACAAAATTCAAAATTGCTGCTCTTTGTGTATCATAAATCACTTTTAGCTGCATTTTCTATCAGAAAATAGAATAAAAAATTCAATGGTTTTGTGAAAGCTCCAAGATATCTCTGCCATGAGTATGCTTATTGTTATCTGTTGTTAAGGTGGCTGTTGTACCCATGTACAATTCTGGCATACTGCTTCACAGCTAAAGTAAAATATAGACAGAAATGTAAGAGTAATTTGTGCTAGCATGCTGTTATTTCAATTTTGCTTTTATTTTTATTTCTGTGACTGAAATTTAATTAAGGATAGTGATGGTAATTTGACAAAATGTCCATGTAGGCATTGTAGCATACAATACTGCTAGAAGTATTCTACTAGTAAGGAAATTATTGCAGCAGTATTAGTACAGAGGCTTTCTTTAATTTCACATTTTAATGTCTTTACCTGACCCTCTCAGAGTTCAGCAAAAAGAAAATTAGTGCTAATGTTTTTAATTCAATTAGTATATTACTTGCACTGTAACTACCAGCGGGAAATGTTATATTAATGAATGTAAAAGTTAGCTGTAAATTACCTCAGAGTTATTATCAATTTCTCAAGTTACTGCTCCTTAAGACAACCCTGTCCCTATGGTCCTTCCGGTAATTTTTCTTTGCCTGATAAACATGATGATTAAACAGCACACAGTGCAAACCTTTGATACTTTTTAAATTAAATCCATGCCCAGCCTAAGGGCTGTGTCTGATTTCAACTAAATGTGTCAGTTAATCAGATAAAAAATTATCAGCAACTCAAAGAAACAGCAGCCTTAGGCTTCATCAGTGCCAGAGAAAGCTGAACAAAATAAGACATACAGACAATATCACATTATGAGTAAAGGTTACTGCTAAGCATATCACTGCACAGAACTATTCACCACCTTAATAATGTCTATCTTAAATGAAATATTGCATACAACAGCAAAAAATAATAACAAAGCAAGAAAAAGGAAGTGCAAAACCTGTGCCTTTATATGCCACTTCATACATATTGCAAAACATATTTGAAAGCTGCCATTCAAAAATGCAGACATATAGTGAATATACCTAAACATTTGCTGTTTAGAACAGATCTTTTAAAGAAAATGAAGTATAAACAGCTGAAGAATGGTTGAACTAGATTTAATTTCTAACATTTGCTTCATAGCTTTGCCACAATAGAGTTCATTTTATGACAACAATATAAAATATATTATCTCTAAAGGAAATTGTCTGTCCAATTAACATCTTCCTTAAATCTTGTATGAGTAACAGAAACTGTTATACATGCTTGAATTAAAGTTTATGGTCATTTGTGTCCAAATAATTATTATAATACCTTTGCAAAACTTCAAATTAAAATACAACATATCTGCAGGTGTGTGACTGACAATATGTACCTTAGTAACAGGACTTTTAGGCTTCTGCAATTATTTGAGTGGAAAATTCTTAAATATGAGCTTTGCCTTATAATTTGTGAAGCATTCTAATCACTGATTATAGTGATTTCAAACAGAGTATGTGATTCTTTCTAAGCTTTGATACGTCTGTCAGATGCAGCTGCAAGTAATCAAAGACAGTATGGAAATATCCCTGAGACATAAGGATATAATAACTCTATGTCAAATTGAAAACCTGCTGTTTGGTAAGGTTCTGCAGACTAGCTATGAATCACATAGTCTTGCAGAGCACTATACATCTTCTGGGACTTTCCTGTCTTGCACACAGGGACCTCAAAGCACATATATCTCATGTCTTCATTCCTCAGGAAGAAGTAGTTCCAAAAACACGTGGAAATTAGTTTAATGTGGATTCAGACGAAACCCCTGTGTGAACACTCTCATGGCGAACTTCAGGAGTCTTCAGTGGGCTTATCTTAACTCACTTTAGAAGTAAATTACTTTTGAATAATAGTTTCTATACAAGGTGATACTGTTATGCAACTAATCCACTTTAAAAGATAATTAGATACATTTTTATGAATGCTCTACATAAAGCATAGGCACACTACCATGGCTAAACTAATCTGATGGCCTAACTTCAAGAGTTTTATAAATGCAATTACTGTAACACTACATGCACGCACACACACACAGAGGCAAAATCTATTAATTCATCAGCCGTCTGTCACAGCCTTCAGTATCTCACTGCAGTCTCATAATAAACACATTTAAATAGAATATGGTCCCCTTGCTACCTGAAAGCACTGAAGATTGAGGGAGATGGTGCAGGGGTACACTTGGTTGCACATGAGCATATATAAACACCACAGCAAAGAAAAAGGAAAGAGAGCAAAAGAGATAGAAATACCACTCTTGAAGTCTAATATAAAACAGAATTGCATTGAAATACTGCAGTTCAAAAGGCTAGAATTAAATTCTAAACAGGAGAAACAAAAACCCAGGAAAATCTTACACTACAGCCATACATCATAACATAAATGCAAGATTTCCTGATATACTGATTCTCTGCTTAGCTGCACTTACAAAATGAACAATTAGTCTTAGGAATTCTAATTCATTCATTAATGAATAAATTTTTTATGTTATCTTATATATTAACTGTTTTCATGGAAAACAAGGAAGTAGCTGTATCATTTTAGGTACCATACTATTTCACATGACTTTTTTCTAAATCATTTAATGTAGATTGATTGATTCATTTTTTCCAATTAAAAATACCATACTGCATTTAGTAAAATTTAATATAGTTAGATATACTTATCAAAAAACATAGAATACTAAAATAAAAATCAATAGGCTTATCCACCAATGCAAAGTTTCCCTTTAATACCAGTTAACTGAGTGCACAAAAGGCTTACATTCCATCCATAGAAGCTGCAAAGTCTTTGACAGTGAAGCAACAATCTGCAGCTGAATGAAAAAATGTATTTCTTTTTTAATTGCATTTTGTGCAGAGATTTGGTTTCAAATAAATGTCTGCTTCACCTTTGGGACTTCCAATACTTAAATATTCAAATAATTACAGAGCAAACTTGCCTGCGGACACTTCTTTCAGGAAATCTTATTTACAAAATTACCTCAACAAAGACTGATTACTTAATTTAATAACCAAATTTAGCATGAACAGTCAACTCCAGACTGAATAAAAGACATTACATCATGACAACAAGATGCCAGTGAACAACTACAAAACAGTCAAGTAACCATACGTATTTCTTTTCCCATGCTAGACTGGATATTGGTTTTGGTGATTTTAAATCTATGTTGCAATAAAGAGCAAATATATTTATCTAGAATTAATAGTCAAACACTGCAATCAGATTTAGAAACTACGTTTTAAAGATACCAACCTATACAATCACGTATGAGTACTTCAGTACTTGCAAAAAAGTAAAACAAAAAGTATATGTGTTATGAAGGAAGGTAGTGGCATATATTATTATGTGTAAGATCGATGCCCTGCTGGACACAAACCACTTACTATATCTAGAAAAAGGTCAAACGAATATTAGTTTGTCTGTTTCTAGTTAAGAGAAGATTCGTGATTTAGACAATGCAACTCAGTTCATTTGCATCATACTCTCTGACCCTGGACAGGCAAAATTTCCCTCTTGGACTTCTTTTTTAAAATAGTATCTAACAAACCATAAGAGCCAAAGGTCAGCCTTGACAAACTACGTTCTTGAATGCAGACACAAGGTTTTTTGTCCTTGCTCTGCAATTGCTTTCGACCACATAGCCTCCATGTGGACCAACTTCTAGATGCTAATGGCAACATATCCCTCCACAATGAAGACCAAAGAGACAGAGATCAATTACAACATCTACAAAACAAACTCTGAAAAGACTCTACAGTTTGCTCTGGTTACCTGAGGTATACAGCATAGTTTGGACACCTGAACTCACTATTAGACTTCCACTAAGGGAAGCTATTCTAGGAAAATGTCATACAAGAATTAACTGTCAAGTCTCATTTCTGTATGAGTATCATCAAAGCAATGTTATTTAATGAAGTATTTCAGAACACGTTGGAAAACACTGAGGCACATAAGTAACTTGATTCTTGTGAACAATTCTGTGAACAGTCCTTTTTGAGCAAGTAAAACTGCAGGTATGACAAGAAATGATACCGAGTTTTTCTTTTGTTGTCCGTTTACCACATGCAACAGGACAAGACTCAGAACCACAGGAGAAAAACACATCCTAAATGAAAATTATCTATTTTGCCCATTAGAAACAAATCTTCCCTTGTGTTTTTTTGTAAAGAATACAGCTCCCTGAGAGCAAAAAAAATTTAAAAAGAAATTATTTTTCTAAAATTAAATCTTAGATGCTACAATGTGACATTAAATGAGTTGTCTGCTTATTTGAACATACTAAATCATATAAGAATTTCAGATTACATAAAGCAATTTTATTGCCACTAACAACTATGACAAGTAGGTACGTCTACATACACTTAGAAAATGTGTTCTTCCATGTACTACAGCTGAGAACATCTTTTAAAACTGCACTTCATATTTATGAAATCTATGTAATGCGCATGCTACTGAACTCATTACTGTAAAAGGAAAAATACTTTTAAGAATATGACAATTTGCAATATTCTTCTTATGACTTCAACTCCAAAGAGCTACAACAAAGCCTTTACCTCTTAGAGAGTATCTTTTCACAATACCGAATGTTCAGAGTTTTGAAACTTCCTGTATTTGTAGGAAAGAGCTACAGAAAGTATTTATAAATCATAATTCACCAGAAACTGACTGTCAAACATAGCTTTCCAGCAACTAGCCTTGAAGAAATAGCACCTGGAGCACCTGATCACACTCAGTAATTTGAAGCACTTGACTAAAAAAAAATCTAATATGATAGACATGTAAAACAGTTTTAACCTGACAGTCCCTTGATGAAAAAGCAGAAATTTTACCAATAAGTCTGAAGTTCTTAACTTAGACTTCTACAAACAGCTAATTCACATCATCTATGCTGAGCAATGTCACCTGATACATGAACATAGTTTATTTAACTAATTTATAATGTGAAAATTCAAAACATTTGCAAATCATTCCTGAATTGTCACAAAATCTATAATGCTGAGGTACATAGAGTAACCAACTGATTAATAAATTCAAAAATTTGAACTGTTGACAGACAACTTACAAAAAAGCCTATTGCTTTCACCGTCTTCACAGGTTTTTTAGTTTAAAACTGTAACTCCTCTCAAAGTGACAAAGTCTTTATTTTTGATATAAAACAAGTGTTATGTCAAATATTATTATAGCAGCATGAGTTCTCAAAATATGAAGTTATCTGATAATAAAAGTATAAAAAGAAAGGCATGCTTGAGAAAGTTTTACTATACTCCATTTGGTATTACTCTAATGGGAAACTGTAGGCCACTAGGGACAAACAAAAGTCAGCTGGCAGGAAAGCTGGACAATTTTCACCTGAAAACATTTTAGGACTATATGCGTATATATAGAAAAGTTATAAAACATTATACTCAAAGTTAAAGATAACTTTCTCTAAAGGTTATTCGACAAATCACTTTTTTCTTGCTTCTTAAAGACACTGGAGAAACCTAAGCCTTAATTCTATTTGCACAGTGCAGTGGAGTAAGGCAGCTTTGGCCTACTGTGATACTAACAGTACAACTTCACCAACTTCAGTAAGATTATTCTTCACCCAAAGACATGCTGGAGTGTTAAAGACAAGATTTACAATATAGTGATCCATTGCTGTCACTAGGATCATATTCTGTGAGCATGCAAGTATTCAATTTTTTCTGCATGAAACAATGTCACTTGTTCTGCTGTATCTGCATGTTTGCAAATTGTGCAAGTAACAATTTCTTCCGAATTTCATATACACATTTTCAAATTTCTATATCGTTATGATGTTGCTATTACTCCTATGAGCAGATAATCTTTGCACAGACTCTGAAGTACCACATACAAAAACTCATACAAGATCTCTAATAAATACTGCAAGTCTCAATTTTTCCCAATGTCTAAATATCACTGATCCTAGAAATTGTTATGTCCAAATCATGAGAAAACACCACTGAATAAAACTGAATTAAATGAAGGCATACTTATGATTGTCAAATTCCTCTATAGTTCATACAAACTTAAAGCAATGCTGATAAAATATTCCTTAAAAAAACCCAAACGCATCACTTTTTACAATGGTTTACATTTGCTGTTAACTTTTAGAACAATGATCCTCTTCAAATTTAAGCATCTTTGGCCAAATAATTACTATTTCAAAACTCCAGTGTCTGCATGGCACTTCTCATAATAAGAACTCATTGAAGATTCAAACTCCTCGAGCAAAATAGACTTCTGCACATACTTAGTGAAAACACTGTTATCTTATGCTCATCTATAACATAATTTACTATTATAGATGAAAATATTGTAACTTTCAACAAAGTTTTTCCCAGATTGCAGTGAAGCACAAAATGCCACACTATGATTTTCAGGTTTGATTCTCTTATAAACTGCCTTTGTTTGGATTATATTTCCATCACTGTGTCTGAAAAAAAGACAAGTTCACCTAGCATTACTAAAATGATAGCAATGATTCCAAGTCTTGAGAGAAACATTCCAAAACATTATCAAAATATGCTCTCTCACAAGCCTTAGAAGTTTACATGGAGAATCAGATCTTCCTCTTCATTGAACTGCTTAGCAGAAAGAATCAAGGGTTCTTCCCACTTTCTCATCAAAATAGAAATTAAGTATTTTTCTATATAATTTCAGTTCCAAATATATGTATTCTGAATGAACATATTTCAGACACTTCAGCTGCAGCCACATGAAGTCATAAGTCTATTGAAGATGTCTATGTCTACCTTTATTCAGATACAGTAATTTGGTAGAACAATAGGTTAGTAACACATTCTTAAAGATAATGCTATTCCATTTACAACAAAAACATTTCTGCATTAGATATTTCAAGCTTAATAAATAGAATCAATTAATACAGGTAAGGAACTAAAAATACACCCCAAACAAATAATGCAACATTATTCCTTAGTAAAAGAACATTAGATGTCTTGCAAGATTGTTACACTCAGTAGAGTAGGTTCTCTTTGCCTCCAAATTCTCATTTTACACCTTATAGTCAAAGAGTACACTGCAATAAACGAGACTTTACAGAGCAAAAGCTGTCTAGATTTCAGGTCTTTGAGGATAGAACAACTTATGACACAACTCTCTGGCATCAGTCCTTGCAGCTGCAAGTATGTACAACTAGACTGTGAATTTCTTTAACTTCCGTAAGAAGTCAGAAAAGCTCCCAGTCTGGTCCAAACTTCAAAGCACCCATGCAATTGCACTTGCATTGAGTGTTTTTACTTTATTTTAATGAAAGAAGACTAAAATTCAATCTTTCACAATATCTGTCAGACTACTAAGTACTCTGATGTATCAATAGCAGGAAAGTATTCTAGCTTTTAAGTATCAGACATTTTCTATAGTTCCCTGATTGGACAAAATGTAGCATTCTGAATGTAAGAAAAAAAAATAAATGTGTGTCTTCAGCAGTGCTTGAACTGATGCATATCCATTGCTTGAGGTATGGAATTCTTCAGCAACAGCACATTCCTGACACCTCATGAGATGAATTGAGAATCAGAGTGGTCCAATCTGATGAAAACAGATTCTCACTCTACAATAGAGAACTTGATCAGGTAGCTTCTTTCTATAACTTTATTCAATTCTTCAACATACAGTTTGATTAGGCTTGACTTGGTATTGGGGCTGCAGAAAAAGTGT
>NW_008665349.1:28143-33516 GCF_000695815.1 Acanthisitta chloris | reverse complement strand
GAAGTATGTTCTTGAAATTAATGCTGTGTTAGTTTCTCTCTCTCCTTTATGGAGATTCCAACAGGGATCCTTTTACTGATACCCTCCACTAAAGTCATAGCATAACTGTGGCTTGCCCACAGTAATAACAGTCAGATACTTTCTGCAAGCTCTGCAAAGTAACACTATTCATTCTTTGGAAAATACTTATTCCACCAATAATGAAGACAAACAGAGAGGTTTTCAGCAATTTTATTCCTATATTTAACACTCCTTTGTTTTCTTTTGCAATGTTTCCATGTTGACACTGTGACTGGATATCTACAGAACTGTATGAGTCATCCTTAATGTCATTCATTATGTTACATCTCTGAATATCCCATACAGGCATTTAGCTCTTCAGGGATCATGCAGTATTTACCAACAGCTGTGATGAGACTAAATCTCCTAAAATCAATTGCCCATGTTCACTCTTTTTATTTGCTGCCTCATCTTTTGATGCCCTTCTAAAGTGTTTGTGATTTAATTAGAAGTAGAATTCCTCACTTTCTAAATAAGGGAGGACAACCTTATTTTCATATATTATTGTACCACAGAGCAGGCAGAGCACAACCGTGGC
The DNA here is from genome assembly GCF_000695815.1 of Acanthisitta chloris. Lineage (NCBI taxonomy): Eukaryota > Metazoa > Chordata > Aves > Passeriformes > Acanthisittidae > Acanthisitta > Acanthisitta chloris. The sequence goes on along the minus strand of NW_008665349.1, from coordinate 32,918 downwards.
CCTGACAGAACATCCAAGCTGCATTCACTGTTAGTTGCACTAATCCCAGTATAATATCCGCCAAATCAATGAAAAAAAATGAAAAAAATCCCCAAAGCTGATAGGTTTCCCTTGCAACCATTCAAATTCAGATAGACACATAACTTTAAAAAAACCAATTAGACATTTTTCAAGCATTATACATTAATCAGATGCAGTGGTATACTCAGTACCTCTTTAAGTACTTCTTTCAGGTTGGTAAAATGCACACAAGACATGCGCAAAAAAATCATCGGTGTCAATGACTAAAAGAACAGTAATAATAGGTACACAAATAAACTTAGTACCCAGTTTACAATACGACTTCTTCCTTTTAGCACTTTCACCCAAAAAAACCCAAAATGCAAAAATAGTCTCCCAGAATGTCTTACATTAAGAACCATCCAAACTAAGACTGGTAACATACTGGTAGTCTGTTTGAGCGGCAATTATGCTCTCATTCAGTTGTCAGCATTTTCTAAAAAGTTGTTTTGTTGTTTTAGCAATGATTTATTTGAACTCTTGATGCCTGCCGAAGTCTGACTCTAAGTTATTGTCACTGGTTTCACTGTAGTAAAGGCAGCATAGAATAAATTTTACATAAATTTTACCTTTTTGCTTTCTAAACATAGAACATGTAATATTTCACAATGGGTAATGTTTCTGCAGCATGGCAGTTCACTTATTCCAAGGCTTGTCTCCTCCTACAACAGAGTTTATGTGATCTCATAAAGGCACTCACTTTAATTATAAGATGTGGGGTTATTTCCAACTGACAGATCCTCATTTTCTTTCCAGAACATTGCCTTTTAATTTCTAAATCACTTGCTTATCATTGTAACTAACAAGTATTCTGGGAATACAGCCCTGCCTCGATGTTCTAGATCAAAGTAATCTATTGATAGCAATTTTTCTCATAAAACAGAAGTAGACTGAGTAGTCTGAAAAATCCTAAACATAGAGAATCGCCGATTTTGGACTGCATACAAGATAGAACTCAGACAGATGAAGAATGCAATCATTTTACTATGAGAGTGCAAATGGAATTGAAGAAGTTCAAATGGACTGGATCACTGCACAGTTCAATCCAGCCTGATTTTTCTACTAGAGCCTTGGAACAGAGAAGGAACAGGGCAAAAGGTCAGGATGCAATACTCCAGAGTGCAACACATGGGCTGTCAGATCATGCTTCTGTGGATGAGCAGCAGCAGCACTGAACAGGGTGTATCATCTCGTCCTGATTTATGGGGGAGAAGGGGGAGCTAACCATTTTTAGGGTTTTTTTAAGGGCATCAAACTTATCAGTACTGGAGTTCAATAAGTACTAAAGGATATTTAATGCCTCAAAACAGTTCCATGGTTTTGCTTAAGTTTATCTGAAATATCAATTTAATTCATAAAAGATAAATATTAACCTATATTGTAGTTGTCTATCAAAGGAAACAAATATCACACAGCATAGTATCAGATTACAGTAAAATGTTTCTAGTACTTCTGTGATATGGGTGTTAGTGTGGCATTCCACGCAACTTAGAATGAAAAATTAAATCTCTGGCAAGTCTTGGACATATGCAAAATAAATGGACCATTTGTCACAGTAAAATTCTGTCTGATCATTAACAACCAGTTTCCCAGCTGTGGAAATTCCTGCCATAAACACAAAGACTACAGCCCAAGAAAACAGAAAAGTGCAAATGTGACCATACCAGGAAGCCAAAGACTCTATTCCTCATGCATTTCTAAATACAGCTGCATAAGCTGCTGCCTATATTTCACACCAGGCTATTTTTTTGAGTTAAAAAACCCAATCAAACAAAAAAACCCAAACCCTGCAAAACCCCAAACCTGACTAGACCCAATTGCTAAGCAGTAACTTTACATCTCCTTGCAATAAAAAGAATTAGAGTATTAATTCTGGACTACATGATTTGTTCTCACTGAAGAAAACTAGTGATAACTTCATTGTGGTTTTGGTACTCAGCCATAAGAAATACATTTATGAACAAAGTCCCCAGAATGCACAAATTGATGAACTGGAATGACAAAATGTAATAGCTGTTTAGGGGTGACACATCTTTCATTTACAATCACAACAATACTTTATTGAAAAATATTGATTTCTTTTGTAAGAAATGAACTGTAAGCATAGTACAGTTTGTAAAAACTTGTCAGCTCTAAATCAATTATAGAAATAGCACATTTTAAAATATGCTTTTAAAATGATTTACAAAAAAAAAGAATAAATAATGCTGGTTTAATAGTAACAGCTTTAATTTAGCAATATAAATACATAACATACAGATGTAAACAGTTATGAGAATGGGTATCTGAGTAACATATCTCACATGAGGTGTGCAGCTGGGGCCAATGCCAAAAGACCTTAAGGTCTTACCCCAGCAATTTACAAGGGACAGACACCCATCAGAGGCCTTTTGTAATTTCAGAAAGTCTCTGAAGGCAGTCTGCTGTCTTCAAAGCACTCCACCTGAACCACGGGCCTCAAGTGATCAGCTCCAAGCATATAAAATTCTACCATTATTTTAGGACTGTCAGTGTTGAAGAATACATCTGGTCCAGGTGGCTCTGCTTTCAAGACACAGATTGAGATGTAGATTGCAATGTAGACTGAGCTCTGGGTGGGGAGCCTGAGAAAAGAGGCTGTAAACTGCCAACCTTTGAGATAACAAAAGAGCATGAAGATGAGGCGAATGGATGCTGAGAGATACAGCAGGAGCTGGGAATTGCTGTCCTTTAGGGTAACAAAGGAGATGAAGATGGGCGTGCCATGAGTGTGACTTGTAGGGACACAGAAAGGGGGCAGGACCAAAAGACTCTGGAGGATGAGCGAGACTTGTGTGCGCGGGTAGACTGTGAGGGTATAAAAGCTCAAGGGCCCTTGGAGCGGAGTTCCTCCTTGGAGGCACCCAGCACGGGATGTTGCTGTGTTACTGCACCGTGAAGAAACTGCTTTGTGGAACTTGATGACTGAGACTCTCCTAATGGAAACCTAACGGAACCGGTAAGGTAACCTGGTCATACTGTGAGTGAGTGAGCTCTACAGGGAGTCAAGCCCATGCCTGGGAAGTTTACTTAACATAAGGATCTGGCACCTTCAATGCCTTACATCTTCTTTCCACAACAGCCAAGCCATCCAGCACTAACAGAGATAAAATCTGCCTTTAAATAAAACAGTTGAAGATTAAACCTACCAGTAATATAGTTCAAAAGATGAACTAAGTGTAGTTAAAAGAACATGCTTATACACCATATGAAAGAATAACAACATGCTTACTCTGAAAATACATTCCAAAATTTTCTCTTACATGTATATAATGTACTAGAATTAAACTAGCATACTAACATTAAAAATCAAGCATTTTGTTATTAACACTCTGTTCAGCTCATCAGTATTTTTAATTAATTCCTAATATAAACCAATTTGTCACATACTAAAACAAGGGCTTTCTGATAATAAATGTAGGTATGGTAAGTTTTCACTCAACGTCCTTAAATTTTAAGAACCTTAAAAGCTGTAGCATTCTGATAAAAAATTAGCCCCTCCACCATCCTATATTATTGATGCATCTTGCATAAAGTTGCTCTGAGTACTGAATACAAAAATATTCTGTTATTAAACACCAAGGAATCACATCATTAGAAATGTTAATATGTACCTTTCCTTAAGTGCATCTTTTTGAAAGATACACTTGTATACAAGGGTGTTGATAAATTCAAATTTAAAGCATTATTTGATTTCCAATTTATACCTCTTGGGATGCTTTCTTTTCTTTTTTGCTTTTTAACTTTACAAACATACCATCCATTTTTATCGCCTCTAAATTTAGTACTCTGAATTTTACTATTACCTCATCATTAACAAAAAACATGCAGATAGTCTTGGGTTGAGAGCTTTTCACATTTCCTTGATTCTGAGGTATTTTTTTAGCAGCAGGATACAAAAGATCTTAATCTTTTTAGTACCAGAAGAAAACACCTTTGAATCAAGATAAAATCACTACATCATGAATGTTAATATCACTCTGTGAAAAATATCATATGACTAGAAAAGACCATCCCTTTAGGGAGAAATATTGTGTTAAAGTAGATTATTCTTTTAGTAGTGTAATGGAAAGGCATTCCACCTAGTCCCAGAAGAAAAATCAAAATATGCATTTAAATGGAAATATTGTGAAATGGATAGGATAAAATAAAACCCTCAGAACTGTAAAGAACTATATATATATACACACACACACGCAGATACATGTACACACAGGATACCACATATATGAAATTTTATTTATATGTGTTCCTGTTTAATTCTATACATATATATATGTGCATATAATTTTAAATTTTAAAGCTAAGTTTGTAGCCCCAGGCTTATTTTGCAAATATCAAGTTGCAGTCACATAAGATATACTGGTTTTGACCACAATTTCAAATAATATATACAACTCAGCTCTGTGCAAAAAGTTGGGAGTATTCTTTTTTAATTTTCTGCACATTTTGTGCCAGACCATATTCTAAACAGCTTTTACAAAGTGATAATGCTTCACTGACAGTGTTTTGTGTACTTCACATAAAATTAAATCTCAGACAAACCTTGAGAAAATGAAAGCAGAAAGCTAAGCAATACAGCATGTTGCTCTTTTTGACCCACAAACGATTATCAGTTATTTTAGAAGTTATGACAGTTTTCTCAAGTCCTTAAGGAGTCTGACACCATTGGTATAGCTTTTAACACTGCATTTATG
>NW_008665349.1:0-28118 GCF_000695815.1 Acanthisitta chloris | reverse complement strand
AATAGTGTTTAAATTACTTGGGTATCGGATGCTTTATTGAAAATAACAGTATTAGCATAACATTAAAAAAAATTAGACTTCTTTGAATGTGCTAAGTAATCACTGCAATCCATGCTGCATGTGAATTATGGGATGAATTTTGGAAGGCATCATCAATTGCAATGACTACTAGATCTGTCTCGCTAATGGAGGGCTGTGTGCATTACCAGTAAACACTAATCATATTGAACAACCAGTGGTATGTCAATACTTGAAAAGTCATTGTGAAATCAGTGCTATGCTAATTTATTTTTACAGTACAGATGACTTCATCATTAGAGCTGATATTTACTGTGCTTTGTCAGGTATGAACAAAAACCAGAATGTAAGCAACATAACCACTCTTCTCTCCCTCCTTTCCATGCAGACTGCCACTATAAACCACAGTACCAATGGCACAGTAGTTAATTTATCCAACTGTATTAGTAATTTTATCATTACTATTTCATAATATTCACAGCTACATTTTCTTATTCTCTGCCTTCATTTACTGTTCAGTTAATCAATCTTGATTCCACATCACTGGGATCTTGAAAAGCTTCATGGGAAAAGAGAGTTCGGTTTTAAAAGAGTCTTGGTATTTTACTTACTTTAGAAACACAAGGCTAAATTATGTTAATCCTCAAGCAAATCTGAAAGAAGCTACATTCTAACATGGGCAAACCTATTCAGTTTCCTAACCAAGAGCATCAATTATTTTCCATAGCAGAAGAGCAACTTAGCAAGATTGGTAACAGGTGATAAGGGTTTGGAGGAGCACTGCTACCACCACCCCAGCCCCTTCCCCCCACCAGAGGAACCCCAATTAATGAGGTAAAGGTTTCAAAAAGTGAAATAGAGCTGCTTTGTGTTCAGTATCATGGATAATCACACCAGAAATCAAAGCTTCGCAAGTAAAACTAATAATAAAAATCTGTCCTCCACTGAAAGAGGATTCTCATCCACAGATACTTTTAACTATTCTGGCTAAAAGATTTTTTGAAAGTGTCCTATTAGAAAGATTAAATGGGTGCTTAAGAAAGTTCTTTGAAGATAGCAGATACTGCAATTATGTCCAATGCATGAGGAAACAAATCCCAAAAGACAATTACTAAAACTAGATGTAGTTAGACTTGGTGGTTAATACTGAAACCACAACATGCACTTTGAAAAATAAAATATAAACCCAGATCTTAATCCATTACAAAAGAGTTCAGCAAACTAAGTCAAATTAAAAGTGAAGGGCCTACTGTTTTAAAATTATGTTCACTTCTAAGTTTAACCAGAAAATCTATTTCAAAGCAAATGCTTCAACTCCTATGACTTGTCTTGCATGAAGTGTACATGCCTGGAACAGTGACAGCTAAGAAATACTTTGCAACTTCCGCTGAGACTTTGAAACTTGTTCTGAATTCTACTTGAAGGGAAACCTATTTAAATTGCAATGTAGGCAGCTACTAACTGATATGACTGAATGCTGTTTCTTTTTCCTTTTTAGATGCTGGGGTTTTTTTCTGTATGTTTATTTTGGGGTTTTTTTTAATCTCTGATGCAGCCTTCTTTCCTCTTGCATAGAAATGAAATAAAGTACATAGGCAGAGATATCCCTACTTTTCTTCATAGTTTGACCTGCATTTTCAATAGCTTGCAATGGTATGTAATTTTGTTTCTAATAAATATAGTTTACAATATTAGATAAATAATTGACTTGCAAATTTCTTGCAATTATGGGAAAGGCACTTACTCAACAAAAGCACTCAGTGGAACTCCTATGTTGTTTACTGCTTCTTTTACAAAGATTTCTTCAATATTTCTGGCCAGAAAGGGACCATTCTGCAATCTAATCAAATGGAATGATGGAGGCCACAAAATATCACTTGGCAATTTTCACATTGATTCCAATAGCCAAAGATCAGTATGTAAGACAGTTGCAAACACTACATACCATTCTCCTCTGTATCATTCTGCTTTATGTGTTAGCTGAGAGTTTAATGGCATTATCTGCCCATTCAAATTCAGTATTGTAAGGTATCAAATTCCCATCATAAAGACTTCCTACTCTGAGGAGTTTACTAAAAATATAATGAGAAATAGCCAATGTCCTCTATCAAAGTCAGACATATTCACAGAAACCATCGATAACCTGGAAAAGAAAAAACCGTCCCACAAGCCTTAGCACACTTGTTATTCAGGCATTTGGCAAGGCTTAGCTTTGTCTCCTGTCTTCATTATCTAGTTTTACTTAAAAAAGCCAACTCCTCCACAACCTGACCAGGAAATTAAAGGCTCCCCATGATACAAGAGCATCCTAAACTCTACTTTAAAGATAATTCCTGGCCAGGCTTGCCACTAACATCCCAGCCTCTCTGGGAACCACTGGCACTGCTCCTTATGTGAGAGCAGAGAACAGGCTACTTTGTCTCTTTCAGCAGTCTTGATGTGCACAGGAAGTAATCCCTTCTTGCTTTTGATAAGTCTAACAGTGGACAGGTTCTTGGCTTAGCATACAGTATATGCCTGATCCACTGCTTTTCCAGCATAATAACTAACGCATACTCTATTATAACTGACATTATGCAATCAGAGGTGTCATCAGGTTATAGAATAGTAATACAATCTGTTTTTAGTAAGAAACTTGAAAAAGATTTGTGATGTAAACACTTCAGAATAAATGAAGTAGAATTTTAAAATGTGCAATTCATAATGGCCCATTTGCCACCCACCTCCAGCAGGCTACCTCAGCTACCAAAATTACCTTAAAACATTTCCTTAAAATACAGGATGCAAAGATGAGAAAATATAGTAACTTCATTTATAAGCAATCTCTGTGTGTTTCACAGCTCTTCCGGTGAACTGTTGTGAACTTAGGAACAGATTTTCCCTATCCATCTGGCCCCACCGGACAACATAGTTCTGCCATGTCCAGACTGCAGACATGAGCTTGAAAAAATAGCTGAAAACACCCAAACCCATTTCCTCAGAAGAACCAGCTGTTCAAGGTCAGGAAAACAGAAAAGGTTTAACATTTTCTGCTTTTGTTTGTCTCACAGAAAATTTCAGTATCTGTTTTTCCTCCAGATTCTCATCAAAAACCTCTGGAGATCTTTTTCTACAGAATTGAGATTTTGCATTTCAGACAGCTGACTGGAAACCAGCTTCACAAGAAGGCACTAGTATGACACTTTCTACAAAAATGCTTGGCCAAAACCTGAAAAGTTCATTAAGGTTTTGCATTGAAAATTGACATTTGAGATGACCTATTCTTGCACATGTATTCTAGGCAAATGTGATCCAACTTTGCCATTTTAAACAGGCTTAATCCTTCTGAAACAAAATACAATACTCCTTATACCAGAAACAAGACAAGTATGAACCAGGTCCTAAAACATCACATTCATGTAAAATCTAACTTACCCTAAATCCAGTTAAGCAGTAAGTGGAAAGCCTTCAGGAAATGCCAATATATGCAAGCAACACTGCCTCACTCTGGGTTGACAAGACCACACTTTAGGGGGTAATTAGAAGTTTAGTACTCTAAGGTAGAGAGAATTTGAGTAGCAGAAAGAAAGGTAAGCTCAAGGACCTGCCTTGAGGAAAAAATGTAAAAAAAGGATTTTTAGAAGGAGATTGGAAGAAACATAAAGAAAAGGCAGATGATGATGTGCCAAAGACATGGTAAAGGAGAAAATTAAAAATATTAACACATAAATACCAAAATAAAAACTTCCAGAGGATTTTTCTGTAATGGAATAATGATTTAAAAATTACAAAAAGAAACCACCTTCCACTAATGCTTAACAGAAAAAAAATGTTACAAAATGCCAAACCACTTAAATTTATTGTAAAATCTGCTCCATCTTGGGTTTTTTATTAACTTGCATAAATCTGAAATGTATTTTCAATCTTATGAAGTTCTTTCATCTCATCAACAGGGCTGTAGCCTCAGATTGCTTTCAGAGTGGTAGCCATTCCACCCCCTTAAAACCTGAAAGCAAATGTGTGTCTGAACATCGGGGAGAGCAATATTTATTTTTATTTCTTCCAACTGGTGAAAGTGAGGCTCTCCTTTCTCAAGGAAGACATCCTTAGTCACCATGAGAGCAGCAGAAAAGATACATGACCATGAAGGCACAGTGAATAAGAGTGACAAGTCGGCAAGTTCACAATATCTTAGAGAATATGAACAAAATACAGTTTTTTGGGGTGATACCAGATTAAATGCAGGCAAATATTTAACAATGGAGAGAGAAATAAAGGAGAGGTGTTTCAAAGTAAAAATAGAGAAAAGTATGCAGCAAAATAATATCAGGAAATGGTATGGACCAGAAAACACTGAGAAGAAAAATCAGGAACCCTGCCAAAAGAGACAAGTGTCAACTAAATTGATCCTGAACCTATTCCAAAAGCAAAGAACAATGGATGATGTAGGGTCATTATTGACCTAGAAGGGATGAAAGATTAATGTACACATTTTACCCCTCCTCTTCTAAATTCCAATATCCTCCAAAGTATGTCTAATTTCTTTTTTAAACCCCAACATTTATCTTAGTCCAAGAAAATGCAAGAAATTGAAAGAGAAGCTGTACACTTGTTCACTGGTCCTCTGGTCATCTCTTTTATCCTTTTTTCTTTACATTAGATTTTTTTTAAAAATACAAAACATTAGTTCAGAGTTACAGTACAATCCAACCAATATTTTATTAGAGGGTATTATTACTCCACATGCTGTTTTAATAGGAAATGGACAGCAAGAAAGATAAAATCACTTATGTAGAGCATCAAAGATCTCTTTTGTACTTTCTTTGCTTAAAGCCAACTGCATTTTCTTTCACATTCCACATTAAAAATGTGCACCAAAGCAACTTGAACATTAAGTTTTCTGCTACTGCCATTGTGTAACTGAATCACGGAGAACAGAATACACGCCTTCATTTATCATCCCTCCTCACTCATTCCTTGACTGCTGGCAGATTGTTATGGTATTCTCCAAGATTAAGAACAAAATGATTATTTACATTTAGAAGACAATATTGCTTGAATCAGAATTTCCCAAATTGTTTGTTGCCTAAAGTAAAAAAAAGCATCTCCAGAATGCTTTATTGTTGAAAAGTATGCGCATTAATTTTATACTGAGGGTTCTCAGTATAAATATGCACTTTGTCTAATCGAGGTGCTACAATTATTTAATGTAAGCTTGTATGCAGGAACTGAAGCTTCAGAGGACTGAGGCATCTAAAGTTGAAAATTGTACTTATCATGACCTGTGTCCTAAGTGACTGTGGACTGCAGTAACAATAGGTAAACAGCTTTTTATTAAGAGCAGAAATATTTTGTTCACGAAAGAATCTACCAGACAAGTTAACAGTCTCTTAAGTCTAACTCCACACAAACTGAGTGACACAAAATGACAGTTTAAAGAAAAAAAAACAACAGCCAGATAGGGCCAAGGACATTAGAAATGTTCATAGATGGTAGAAGTTCAGGGCCATTCATATTCATTTCAGTTTCAGTCCCCTTCCAGTTCTCAGAGCAGACACTTGCACAATGGGCTGCCCACTATTGAGCTTTCACACCCATTTCAAAGTAAGTGCGGCCTTCTCACAAATACTTTTGACTCATTTAACAGAAGCAAAATATTTATATTAGGCTTTCCACCTGAATTGCTATTTTATTGACAGATGTCAGTTTTTGAAAAGAGAAGTTTACAGTATTTTAAACCACTGCCTGTTCACGCTGAGCATTACCACACTGTTGCGCTATGATTCTCTGCTTGGGAGGAAGAGGTAAAAAGATCCTAAATGCACTTGCAACTTAAGTTCTAAAATACCATAAGGCTTGGAAGCGTGGCCTCAAGTCAAGAGTTCTTAACAAGGTACCATTAACAAGTTAGGTTGAATGTACTTCACGTGTTTCAAATGTACCTACCGACAACAATGCAACAGCCTGTCAAACATGAGAACCACTGAAACATGTGACCAAAGAGAAGGATGAGTTCTACACTCTACTGAAATAAGAAGTTAGGCATTAGCGATGACCCTTGCCTTGTACAGATATGACCACATATTTAAGGAAGTGAAAGCTGCTACTCTAATTACATATGGACAGAACATCTTCTGAACAAGGAAGAAACAAAAAGACTGGGAAGAAAACTAAATCTGAATGGATTGTGTATGGTTTCAATTCAAAGGGAAAACTGTACTCAAAAGGAATCAAAACAACTTAAAACCTAATGATCAGCTTTGAGGAAAAACTTCCATATAAGAAGGTCTCTGTTCTTCAATGGAAATTTCTAAGTATAATATTAATAAAATGCAACCAAATGCATAATGCATGTACAAAAACTGAAAACTCGACTGCTACCTTAATCAGAAAACTGCAAGTTAGCTGAATGAGAGAATGGGGAGCAGGATGAGAAGAAACTTTCCTATGCATAAATCACTTACAGTTTACTGATTTCTTCAGTTGAGGTAATTTACAAACAGGCTGTAATTGTGCTATCCTCAGCAGATCACAAATAGATGTTTGCAGATTGCTAAGTGGAACAGGGAAAAAGTTTTGACAGACTTCAGAAGTGAGGGAAAGGAAACTTCCTAGGAACTAGGAGTTGAACACCACCTGGTACAAACCAGCATGCTGGATCACTGACTGAAAACAAGCCTGGAAGCAAGGAATCTCCTGGTTTTGAATTTCTTATACATTTAAGGATTTAATTATTGTTATTTTATACACTGTTTTGATCAAATACAGAAAGTCTAATACCTGAAAGAATTCCTATGTTTCTGCAAATCTGACTCATGCTTAAGTAGGTTAACTACTAATATAGAAAAGAGAATAGAGCAGGCTATTCTAATAGTCTGCTGACATACAGTACATGACATTATCTACAGTACTGCCTAATGCAGTGGGCAGACTGGACAGGGCTGCACACATCTTTCAAAATACTTAACTATATTACAATACATTTCTATTGCAGCAATGGCTAAGCAAAGAGTAGTTCCTATTCGATGCTGCTCTACATGCATATTATATAATGCGACAAACTCTCTCTTTAGTTTGTATTTCTCAGGAATATTCTGGCAGCCAAAATTCTGACAGCCTAGCAAAATGATTACTGAGAATGTGAATATTCCAAGGTTGGAATGACACTCATATAATCATATCAGGAGCAACTGATAATAACGCAGCTCTGAGAATACCTACCAATTGATGGAGTAGCAACTATGAGGTAAAAGAAGAAATGAATAAACTGAACAAAATTTTCCAATTAACCTCCCAATCATCTTATGGATACAAAAATGTAGTCCATGAAACCTGTTTCCTACCTATAAAATAGCAGCAGGCTGACAGTTAGACATGGCACTGTCTCATTTCATGTTGCATTAGTCTCTACTGCAAAGAAGACTCTAGGTTTCCACCTTCCTCAAGTGTCAAGTCCAATGTGCGTGTGTGTCTGTGTGCACATTTGTTACAGATTTTTTTATCTTCACTTCAAAAATATTAGAAAAAATTAACATTGCAGAATCAAGAAGTAAAAAATTGTGAAGCATCACACACCCATGTGACCTTTTTGGTTAGTTTCCTTCCAGTGGTTTTCATCATATAATCTTTAATACAGTATGATTAAAATCTGCACTTCCAGATTATTTTAATTATAAAATAATACAAAGGAGAGCATGAAACTGCATTTGCCACTTTCAGATTCTCAGCTGCCTGAATTTGCAACTAATATACTAAGTTTAGTATTATACATTCACACAGATTTCTGGAGCAACCACATTTCAAAATTTGTCAATACTCACTGTATTATGTGAAATTGGATGCTCTGAAAAAACAAAATGGGTCATCAAGCTCTCAAAACAATTCAAATAGGCATAGGAAGAAGTATAATTTTTTCCGTTTTTTTCCAACTGATCATTTCAAATAAGCTTTCTTCTTTCTTTGTGAAGTTACATACGATGGTATCACTAAAATTCAAAGAAATATTTTCAAGCGTTTATTATAGAAATTAGTCATCACTTTTTCTGAGGGAACAACACTTTTTATTTTCAGCTCACAAGACAAGCATTCAGGAAAAGACACTAAGTATTGAAAATTGGAAAATTAGATGTTATACAACTTATTTGCCAAAGACATCCTGCTCCACAAAAGTTAATTAATGCAATAGCATCTTTTCATTTTCAGAAACAGGATACTTGATGTCAAAAAATTAAAACCATCTCAGAAATAATAGCACAGATTACTATCAAAAAGAAGACCTAAGTCTCAGGGTAAAACTTCCTTTGAAAACATTTATTGATCTTTCCTTCACAGCACTGTTCACCATTTCTGTAAAGCAAGACTTTTGAGAATGGTGATACAAGCAATGAATAAGTCACAATGACAAGTGGGTAATAATGACTGACATGAGTTTCCCTAAGACCCAAGACTGGTCTCTGAAGGATAAGGATAATCCTGAAGGTGGCCAAAAGTGTTATTGTAGCACAAACCCACCCAAATTAGTAGAAATCTGTAGAGGTCTAAAGAAAGTTAAGGCATGTGAAAGGAAAAAAACCAAACAACTGGACAAACTGTAGCAGAATGAAACATGACATGAAGAAGAAAGATTAATAATTAATCCCAGCAATTATAAACCAATAGTTATGTAGCTCTGTAAAATCACAAACATTACAATTTAAACTCAGGTTCCACAAAATGTTATATGTCTATACATGTTAATCCTTTCTGTGTGCTGGTACATTGTCCAGAGAACATAAAAGTTTAAGAAAGCCAAGACAAAGCAACACCAGGTACTATAATGCACCACTTGGATGACACATTCTGCAATAAACTGTGCCCTCCTGAAATACGATGGTTATAACTGTTCTAGATACCAAAAGTACACTATTAAACAAAAGGCCAAAACCATCTACTTATCAAGTCACCGTGTATGCAAAACAATAGAAAAAAAAAAGTAAAAAAAATGGAGGTTGTGGATAACAGAGAAAACAGCGAAACAAGATGCCTAAGGAATGTAGAACAAACAGGTCCATAAGAAAATACTTCTAAATAAGTGTTCATTTGTTTTCAGTCCATAACCCCAGTATCTACTGACACCTCACAATCATTTTGAGGATATTATCTGTATTTCCTATCATTATAGAAACCGGCCATCAAGTAACCAAGTAAAACCTAGTTTTTCTCTTTAAAAAATATTATGCCATAAAAGATTAACTCTTATGTGATCAAGTTCTAAAGAAAGAAATAATATCTTAACAGCAAAACAAAACCTGTCTTTAAAAGAATATCCTCAAAAAATAGGTCTTTAAACTTAAATTTAACCACAAATGCTGCCCTAGAGTCATAAAAAATATTTTCATAAATGTCTCCAGTGAAATAAGTCAATATTTATTTTGTTATGCTAAATAATATTGCATTTTAGATTACAGTATTTGTTTTTCTTCTCGTGACTAGCTCCATAGTGTAGACAAATGTTAACCAAGTAAATTGGAATAAATATTTATTATCTTGTAGATAAAATACATTCTCAATATTCTGTCTCCACATCTTTTAGTATTTTGGAGTCAATGAAGTACTAGAAATTAAAATTAAGATAATCTTCAGAAATACCCTGCATCTTCAGAAACACTCTGGAGCAGCTCAGATTTTATGAAAGGACATTTGAAAATTATTCAATTATCATTCTTAAGCAAGTCATTTGAAAACATGTATTTTCAACTTCAGATTTCCCTTAAGCATATATTCTCATTCAGTAAAGTTTTCAGACACAGATCACATAATCCAACTAAATGAAAAGAAGAATGGTATTTTTGGGAGAGGTAATGATTATTGAATGGGGTAAAGTCATTAACATTTTCACTAAAAACAGAAAAGTATGTGGACTAAACCGCTCATTTTCTACATGCATATGCAGTGTCTGCTCTGTCTCTTCTTTGCCCAGTCTTGGTAAATTATGGCAGCTCTCGGTAGACAGAAAAGCCAGAATTCATTGTCTCCAATATTGTAACCTACATTTATCACTATTTTAATTATTCTGAATATTAATTGGCTAGTTTCATTCTGAGGAAACACATCTTATGCACTTTTCCAAACAGACAAAACCTTATGTATCTCAAATGTTGCAGTTTAAAATTAAAATCTTCTCTCACGGCCAACCAGATAACACTTGTAACAACTCACCTGTATTTTTCTTCATTAAAATATTGTTTTAATCAAGAATTAATTTCCAAGCAAAATTTCCACTGATCTGTATGACAGATATGTTTAAAGAGAGTGAACCGTGATGAAGCTCCATTGAAAATACTAAAATAATATCTAAAGTAGCTATTTACTTCAGAGTAAAAATTTATATAACCTCTAATCCCTACCCTTCCTTCACAAAGTAGCTTTCAAGATCACTTTGAACAATCCATGGTTTGACCATACCATATTAAAAAAACCCCTCAAACTTGAATTACTATAAGAAAACGCCCATGCAAGAAGAAGCTCGTTAACAAAAATGAACACCCCTCCACCTCCCAATATTTAAGATTAACAATAACTACGCAATTGATGGAAGAATTAGTAATGATTCAGACTTTCAGTTAAATTTAGAGATAAGGCAAATAATTTTGACCAAATTACTTTTTCTGTCAAATTACTTGACCACATTACTTTTCTGCCAGTAGAATAATAGTTGCTTTACTCAAATAACATGGGCAACGTTTTTACTTCTGTAATTGCATTATGTTAACGGATAGTAAATATGGGATATTTTCTGGATTAGTCAGTGCACATTATGCCATAATAGTTGCTTCCTCCAGCAACATTTCAGTATATAAAATCTCATGGTAAGAAGTAAAGACATCATATGACTAGAGGCTAGTGATTACCCATAAAATGGAAAAAAAAAAAGCTTCTGCACACTATACGGCTGAAGCATCTCACCTCTTAATTTAATTTAAAATTAGCCCTCATCACCATTTATTGCCATATCTCTAATACTGCAAGTGGTTTGTGATGTACTATTTGCTCCACCAAAATTCTTACCACAGAAAAAATGGTCTTCAGAAGTAGAAAGCTGGTGCATTTATCAATCCACTGTTCCAAATGAACTAAGGCATGTGGTCAGTCATGTGTTTTACACAAATCATTAGAGATACAGGAATGTTTTGAATAGCCATCAATGGTTACATCATTAACTACAATTTACTGCAATGACTTATGATTTTCATTTCATAGAAGTGCATTAAGAGTGTGTTCTACACGTACATTAACACTCCCCATCATAAAATAAAGCCATTTAACTTTTCACGGAGTGACTTTTATGATGCTGTTACAGAAGAAAGTAATTGTAGTTAAAGCATTTATTTTTTAAAAGGTCATGCTTTTTTTATTGTAGTTTATAATATTTAAATAGCAGCGTATGGGTGTGAATGTGGAAGTACGCGAATGCGGGGAACATGTGTGTTCAATAGTGAACCTGTCCAACGAGTTATGCAGAAAACACAGACTAAAAAGTTATTTGCATATTAAGCTACAATGAGGTAAAAGAGAAATCTAAATTGTAAATGAGTTTTGGAGATAAATCAATGCTAATGAACAACAATTACTTCAGTCACTGTGTGAATTAAAACAACATCATTAATAAAGCTTAGGTGTTCTGCTGGCAAGCATGTCCTTAGTTCCTGGCAGATCATGTAATATCTATTTTAGGACAAGTAGCAAGCACAAAGGAAGTAAGTTTAAAATTATTTTGTTTTGAAGCTCCGCTTCAAACAAAATTTTCAGGAAAGCCTACACAACTCAGAAAATCCCATCCAGTTTTAATGACTGCCCTGAATGCTTGATAAAATTTCAATTTTAACTAGATGACAGGACAGCTTATAAATCTAAAAGATTACTCAGAAAAGGCTCTTTTATTCCCTTTCTTGCATATAAAACAGTCAGCGAAAAATCAAAATGTTTCCTTAAGAAAAAAAGGGCTTTTGTTTGAACTAAAAATAAGTCTAAACATCCTGTTCTTTACCTGAATGCTCAAAACCAGCTGCAGGTAGTAACCGTGTTAGAAGAAACTATAGAGGGCACTGTTGTATCAGTTTTTAAGACTGACAATGGTGAAACGGCCCAAGAACAGAAGATTGTCAGGAAAATAAATAACTGAAAAAGAATTCAGAGTTAGGAGAGCATGCAAATGCACTAAACCTAAAACAATGCTAAGGCAAAAAGACTGGAGCTATATTTCTGAAGGAAAATGGACTGAAAAAAAAGTTCATGTAACAGACTGTCAGGCTGATAGGAATAACGCAGTGCACATATTTGGCATTTTCCTTTGTAGTGTTTTTCATGGAAAAGGTAACTAATCATAGCACCACCTTATCCTTTGCAAACAGCTACCTATTACTGGAATACCACTCATAATCAATATGAAAATGAATGATCACTGTTATGCAATTCTTCCATAGGCAGAATTTATCAACAGAAAGAATATCTCCACACTATACAGTCCTTTCACAGTGTAAAAGGTCAGTTCCATTTTATTCCTTTTCATAAAGAGAGTTACAAATCAATCATTTCTATTTTGAAAGCAGTAACATTGGTGCAATATAAACCAAATTAAATCCCAGCCTTTCCAGAAGAATCATCTTAAAATACACTTACCAGAAACAGCAAGTGTCCAGCTAAAAACAATATAACCTTCAAATTGCTCTATGTATGACATTCATAGCAAAGGGGAAAGTATGTTAAATAGGTCAGCTTATATAACTGATTTTATGCAGAATTATTTTTACACAAAGAATGGGCTTCAGAGATACAAATATTTTCAAAAATAAATTTGATGTTTTACTGGTCATTTATATCAAAGTTTCCCCGTCCTTGATTGTATTTTATTAGATATAACCCAAATTACACTTCTTTAAATACTAATAAATTTTAAAAATGTATATTACCACTGCCTAATGAGAACTGTAAATAATATAAAGCAGCCAGTTTCCTCAGTACAGAATAATTCAGCGATTTTTTTTATTTTTCAATTTTATCCTTAAAAAGCCTGATGAAGATGCCAAGTAAGGAACCAAAGTACTGAAATAAGATATGGATAGTATCAATCATTTAATGAACCTTTAGAGAAGAAAGGTGTTGCTCCTTTTCAACAATGTGGTGGCAAAACCCACAAGCATGTTTTACAGTACTACAGCAAAAAAAACCCACAGGACTTTTATGAACACTCACTCAAATTCGCATTTAAAGAGCAAAGGCTACAAGAAAGGCAATTTGAAATTAAGTTCCGCAATAACTTCATAATAAACCAAAGAATAAATGTTAACAGAGAAGATGCTCAAGCAAACGAAATATACCAGAAAATTGTCTAAAGCTACATGAATGAGTGAACAAAAAACCAAAATCAAAACCACAGACAATGACTGCGGACACTCACTCACATCCACATGCGTCAGAACTGTGATGGTAACTGTGAAAGGATTGTGTCTCTAAGCACGCAGAGACAGGTGTACTACATGAAAGGAAACCGCCATAGAAGATGAAAATCCAATTTTTTAATAAATTGCAAAACCAGACAATACAAATATATTTACAAGCAAGATCCCAGTTCCTCCACTGACACTGATACCTAGAATTTATTGTAAGTGATTTAAGCAATTGTATCAAGCAACTTATTATTAAAAGATAAATTAAACCAAAAACTAATGTTTGTGCTAGAAATAGGTTTCACACAGGTTTTGCCATCTCTGGCTTCCCAACAGCCCTGTATGTGCAGTGTTAAGTGGAAGGGTTCACTAAATTTCAAATTCTTATGTATTCTGTCTTTAGCCTAATTCTGTTTCTAAACAAGAATTATTTTAAAATTGCTTAACATGCTATGAGTCCAGTAATCTCTTTTCATTAGCATTAATCCTAGCAATCTAGTTTTGCTCATTTTATTAGTTCCAACTATTGATAAAAATTTCACTAGAATTATTTTTATACTCCTTTTGAAGCATATATGACTGCTGGCAGTCAAGCACATTGCATGCATATGAAGAAAACTAAGTTTGTTAGACACACAGTTATTAATTTTAAAAAAGTGTATTAACCTACTCTATATACACTATGACACTAGGCTAAAACAGGTGAAGTTCTCAAGTTAAGATACATGTTTGTTCTGTGTAAAACTGAACTGCATTTTGTCTCAGAAATGTTGCAGTGCATTCCTAGAGACATTCAACTGGATCCAAACGGGGCTGCTACAGAGACTACTGAGTCTATGCATGTCACTTAAATAAAATTCAACTGATAAAAAAAAGTTTTGATAATGTTTACAAAATTGACTTAAACATCTTAATGTATTTTTCCATTTAGCTACAATACTGAATGCCAAAATGTTAATAGACAACATGCTAAATATTCAAGATATTTAACAACATATTTAAGGTTCCTTTCTCCCCATGCAATGCAGCACATTAAAACCAATTTTATTATCATAATTTATTCAAAGCTTGATTATGAGCAATAGCTGTGAGAAGAAATACAGCACTGTTGATTCATATACAAGCATTTCACTTAACTACATTGGATAATGGCAGTGCTCCTAAAGGAGTATAAAAACAAAGTGATTAGAAGTCATTACTGTTAATTAGCATTCATTTTACATTGATAGGGATGAACCTTTTCTGTGCTGAACAAATGGAAAGCTTTTATCTGAAAGTCTGCCAAACCTGATCAAGGTAGGCACTGAAATAAAGTGTCAGTGACCAGTAAGTTGAATTTAAAACAACAATAACAAAAAAAAGCAAAACAAAATCCAAGGATGTATCATCATCCAATTAGTGAGATTCAGTTTTTAAACAGGAAAAGGTCTGAAGGGAATGAGTAAAACTGGAAACTCATACTTCACATTCTGCAATCTCACTGATAAAAGGAGGAAATGTGTGTTTATCAAACTTGCTGTGACTGCACGGTTCATTTGGCGTCCTGTAAACAATGCCTGGCTGTCCATTCCCAAATGCATGTGAGAATCTTGCAACCCAGAACATCATATTCAGCAGGCAAGGTCACACTAGAGATGCCCTGGAAATGGGAAATTAGGAAAACCTGGCAATCAGAGGTTTAACGCTGACCAGAACAAGCCCTCAGGCTTGCTTACCATCTTTCACCACCAGCCTGACTGTCTCTGCTTATTCAGTATTAACAAGACTGAGAGAGTGAAAACAACTCCACACACCTAACAGGGAGAAATACACTGGCTTTTTTGTTTACAAAAAGCTCAGCATTTCTCACGGTAAGAAACTACCTCAAATATACTGTTGAAGATCTTTTGGAAAAAAAATTGACCCCTCCTGAACAGTTCAGATGAGACATGGAGAATGACAGGCATCCTGTTGATTAAAAAATTTCCTTGTTCCCATCTCATTTTAAAATTCATACTAAAAAAACACCAAGCCTAAACAAATCCTGTCTTTTGAATAGGACACGATATATAAATATTTTTACATTCCTTAAAGCACTGCCAACTATGCAATTACTTATTACCCTCTTCCCTTAGTTCACACTCTTATTCACTGCTGATGACAATGGTCATCCCCTAGGTGGAGGAAGCCATGGAGCTCCAAACCAGAATTAAATAAAAGAAAAAATAGCAAGTCAATTAAAAAAAGTAAAAATTTAACATGATGAGTGTAAAGGGACAATTCAAATCCTTGCAGATAAAAATCTAGTCATTGTAAAAAGTAGAGGAACTCTGAAAAATCACAGCAAATATTTTCTCTTAAAGAAATAAAAACCTTATTTATGAAGAGGGACAGTTATTTATTTGTCAGTGTAGGTAGCCACTTCATACAATTTCTAAAAGTTCACGTTTGACTTCCACATCTAAAGACAAAAATAGTGTGCTGACATGGTTTCCAATTGTTCATCAAAGCTACATGACTAGAAAAAGGTCCAATAAATAAATTCCATTGTTTTATCTATCACTGATCCTCCTAACTGCACACCAAATAATTGTAAAGATTTTTTTTCAATACTTATAATTTCATTTGCTACATAAAATCTGTATTTCAACTGTTGAATTATACATAATGTTTGTCTATCAATATATCAAGGGCACAGCATTCTTGATTTGCAATAATCAAAATATAGGTGAAAAATTTAGGGAGGAGTGATTATTTTGGAAATTCAGTATAAAGACAAATACCTCTTCCTATAGTATAATCTTTTTCCAAATTGCTGAGAAACATAACCCTGAAGTATTAATCTATACGTCTACACATAATTCAAATCATAATAGGGAAAATACTAGATTTTCTTTAACTACAAACATGGGAAACGATGACTAGGACAGAGCTCTTCTGCACACTTCTGAACTCTCCGAATCCTATCAGTGCGCGGGGGGAAGCGACGTTCTTTGTCTGAACTTGCAAACTGCAAAAACAGTTTGGTGAATAGCATGCTGATGTCCTCAGATTACAGGTTCTTGAAGTGACACAGGATTTTATAACTAATAATTATTTAGATCCTCAAGACTACTAAGAAATTCTGCAAACCTTATCTGTATTAGTTAAGAGCATACTAGTAGTCTTTATGATACATATACATATACAGAAGCCACACAGACATATACCAAGAGCTGATTAAAATGGACATGTAAAAGCCAAATGACCATTTCCATATACTTTACTGTTTCTATTAAACACATTTTGTAACAGTGAAGACAATGGAGCAATGCCTGCAGTGGAATACTACATTATGTTTATTCATGTATTTTTCCTGGGGGGAGCACCTAAACATTTGGCTGTACAAAAGCCACAGGAAGTCAGTCATCGGATTGAATTTAAGAACTGTTTTACCCATTGGTCACAGCAACTGAATTCTGGAGAAGGGTGAAAGGAAGATAATTTCCTTAGTATGGAAGACTACTAGCAATACCAAGGAACTGAAAGCTTTATCTTCTGTGAAGGAATTAATCCCTATCTGAGGGTCACCGAATAGCCTTGTATTTCATCCATTCATCTCAAACCCCAAAGAACTGTTTTCTGAAGAACTCTGAGTCTTAGGAAGTTTCAGTGAATACTGATAGGACCTAAGTTACTTCTACTGCATCTGAACCGGCACAGCTAAAGTACTTTGTCTCAGACAAAATATAATCTTACATAACATCTAAAATGGCATTGCTATTGCAATTTTGACTCAGACAAATGTAACTCTCAGACTCTCAGGAATACCTTCTGTCTTCAGTAAACATCAATCTGGGACCATTTAAAAAATTATGAACCTGTCCTTAAAAATTAAGTATTAAATACAGGACTCACTCTGTATTATTAAGCTCTTTGTTTCTGTAACTAAAAAACATGCTACTTATTCTTAGTGACTGACTGAGTTATAAGATCACTGCTCCAGAATGTCATGATATTTTAGAAAATAAATTTTCTTCCTTTCCCCTTCCACATTACTGATAAAATTAAACAGTGCTACAAGCAAAGGCTATTATTATTCAAACGTTTCATACACCCAGTGTATCCAACATCAATTCTTATTTTTTAGCTGATGATCAATGATGTTTCATAATTAATATTCCTTCAGTCCTGAGAGCCAACATATAATTTTTTTTCAAGTGGACTCTGTTTTTATAAGCTTGCAGGTTCTGAATCCACAAAGTGCACAACAAGAACTCTGACAGAAATACATGTCTAAAAATCCATTGGCATGATTTACACAATAAACAGAGGGAAAGATATCGTAAAGAAACTATAAGTCGAATCAATTTTTAAAATGCTAATTTAAAAAACTCAAGTAATTAAACATGTCATTGAAAAAGATGAAATAAACAGCTAGAAGAAAAACATTTCTAGCAAGTTCAAGAATTCTACAAATTGCTTCAGCAGTGGAAGCTTACCAAGCAAAGGCAAAGACTTCACCAAGTAGTGGAGATAAGGCAAGAAAGTTGAAAGAGGACAGAACTCTCTACTGATACAAATTATCTTGCATTGGTTTGTATAGCCTGGAAACTGCCACAACCACTGCCCTAAACAAAAGTTTCGCCATACTTCCAAGAGATACAGAGAACAATCCCACATTCAATCCATCTAATAAAACTTCCGTGTGTGTTTGCATAAAATGTCAATGTATTATTTGAACGAGATCATAATTACATTGAAAAGGGGAGAAAGCAGTTAAATATCCTCATACTGACATGCAGCAAAGTTTCACAAAATCACCTCCATGGTCCAGTCTTTCCTGCTATGAGAGGGAAAGAATAGTTTCCCCACGTGTTTAAAAGGCAGCACCATTATAAAACCCTGAAATATAATTCAGGCAAGTAAGAAACTCTAGTGCTTACATGCTTTGCTCAGAAAATCTCCAGTATGTAAAGGGACATAGACAAACAATGGTATCAGTAATCCTTATTCAGTAACATTGAGAGGATATTAAATTATGCCTTTGAGTTCAGGATTTACATGTCTCACAAGGTAAATATTCTACTATCAGTTAAGGACTGCACAGTAAGATACATTTAGGCATAGTAAGATACACTTAGACATCATATAAATACTCATATGTTTCACAATATATATTGAATGCAGAATCTAAAACATGGAATTAGGCAACTAAAAAATAGACATAACTTTCCTTTATACCTATCAATCATCTGGGTTTGTGACAATAAAATTAACAGGTTTACAGTCACTGGCAGTAAATATCACTCGCTGAGTCACATGAACTAAAACAGACTGTTGTCCTGGGTTTCCCAGAACTGCAAGGGAATATTTCAAATTTCAGAAATCTTGTTCTCGTAATGTTGTTTTTAAAAACATCAAATACTTTCAAATACGTTTCAATTTTTTTATTGAAGAAGTACTTGTAACACAGACACACTTTGCAAACGGAAAGTGAGGCATACTATGGTGATTTTGATCTAGACACACCTTTCCTGTATTCTTGGCCCCAAATCATTTGACAGAAAAAGAGCAATGTTATTTGACCAGTGTTTTAAAATAACATCCACTCAAGGATGGTTTTGACAAGGCTTCCACAGAATTCCTTCCCTCCCTTCAAGAGAATGTAAATTGACTTCTGTTTAAAACTATTAACATCTGGGGAAAAGAATTCCTAGAATAAAATCCTCAGTGTTTAAGACTTACATAGTAAAGCTACAAAACAGCAGTTATTAAAAACGTGAAAAAATAAAACCAGAAAGCTTTCAAAATTGCTGTTAACATACAAAAGAAAAATGTTAGCCTTTTTCTTTCAACTAAAAAACCACAGCTACTGTAGTTTATGTCCCCCTGATAATTTTGAAGTAATTCATCAAAATATATAAGACATTTACTGAAACTTCTGCATCAGAATTTCATAGCTAGGTTTGACTGTAAAGACATGGTTATACAAAGTCTAACATAAAGGCAATATATTGTTGATATTTGTGCCTTTAAGATATCAAATAGGGGAATTAATATTTTTATATAGGAAAGAAACAGTTACTTAGTTCCAGACAACTTTATATCTCTTTTAACTATAGTTACAATTATCATGTACAAACTTCCAAAGCAGAAGTTGTCAAGATTTAACATTAGCATTAATTTATGTCAGGCATCCATTCCTCCAAAGACAGCAAGAATCATAAAGGAAGTATCATCTTAATTGCCACTAATCTGCCCATTTTAAATTAAATTGATCAGCAATTTATTATCTTACCCAGCAGCAGAAAGCTGTTAGTATGCAGCTTTAAGAGACAGCACATACTAGTCCTTCTAATTTCTAATACTATCATGGTTCAAAAATAATTTAAAACTGCTGTATCATATTTCTTTTGATTCCTGTACTGCATGATATGCACATTCCATTTAAAACCTCTGTGAAGCACTCTAGAGCATAATCATAGAATCATTTAGGTTGCAAAAGACCGTTGAAATCATCAAGTCCAACCATTAACCTAACACTGCCAAGTCCACCACTAAACCATGTCCCCAGGCACCAAGTCTACACATATTTAAATACCTCCAGAGACAGTTATTCAACTGCTTCCCTGGGCAGCCTGTTCCAATGCTTGATAACCCTCTCCGTCAAGAAATTTTTCCTAATATCCAATCTCCCCTGGCACAACTTGAGGCCGCACTGCCTACATGCACTGTTTGCCTGTTTCATACTCCAACACAGGTATATGATCTTGATCTTACTTTAAAAGAACAGGATTTCCCTGCCAAATATGTTTAGAAGACATAACATGACTCCTAGATGGTTCAGAAAGCACTTTGAACTCAAACCACATTCTTAGGTCTTATCTGCAATTTGATTTTTTTAAAAGAGAACACTGAATAAAACCCCAAGCTTTTAGGTTCATCAATCTTGATGTTCATGTCAGTGAAGGAAAAGGTGCTAGAAAATGTGCAATACATGACTTGAAGAGTACAGATATCTTTAGCTGAAGTTTCAGCAAGCAGTCTAACAGTCTAATGAATAAAATTAAACATGTATTTACTTTCGTTAAAAATAGCAATTATGATTTTCTGAACATTGTATTGGTTTAGTACTGTGCACTGCAGTCATCAACACAATTAACTAGAATGGACATAGCACGTTAACACAAACTTTGTGGAAAACCTCTAAAGTCAGTGAGAGAATTTCGATTTTTTTTCAATGAAATCTGATTTAATTCTGGTAGAAAATAAAATGAAAGACTTTGAAAAAGAACAGATAATATATTTTAAGTGTTTTAGAAAATAGGCTCATTATGTCCCTTTAAGTGGTTTTATAGCTAAAAGGAGTTGATACATGTTATTGCTATTACGTCATATATTAGAATACAGTTACAGGGCTACCAGAATCAAAACTATCATTGTAAAATATTCTGTAATACTTTGTGAATGATCTGCAAAATACAACCAAATAACAGATTTTGTTTTACAGAGCATAAGTGTATGCAAATGGAAATGTCTAGACATTACTTTCCATACACTGATAAATGCACAAAATCCAAAAGATCACTCATTACACTAATCAAGCAATCAATTATTTCAAATACAAAACTACATAAACATTCTGAGTAATTGTCACAATTATGTTTTTTGTCGCACAGGCCAAGCACCTGTTATCGGTGTTTTTATTAAGAAAGGTTTAATTAAAAGGGAACATGGTTTTGGCTTGAAATGGGGATTAATAATTTACATTGGAGAGGAATAAAGTTATGCTACATATTTACAGTGCCAAGAAGAAAAAAGGAATAGAACTAAAACTTGGAAAAGTGTTCTATTTTTTCTCAAAGCTTTCCTTAAATATCTAAGTGGATCATTTACTTAAATTCATAAATGAGTTAAGCAATGTAATTGTTCCCAGCTATATAATTCTTTTCAATCAGCATACCTTAACAAGTTTCATGAGATGGTAAAGATCTTCAACCTCATCTTCCTGGCATGTGGTATATACTCTTCCAGTATTTACACTGGTACCTTTTATGAAACCACGATAGAGTGGCAAATCCAGTGCATCAGCATATAGGTCAATGGCATGGTGTCCTACTGTCTGATACATATAGCTGTCCAATTCATCAGTCTGCCCTGCCACAATTAATAAACAATTGTATTAGGTACATTATTTCAACAATTACAGATCATCACAATACTACAAGCAGTGAGAAAATCTAAATGTTAGTATTTTTCAGTTCACAAACAGATGTTTGGTGACAATACCGCTATAAACACGGAAAGAAAAAGTAGATTTCTCCACCCAACAGATGTATGGAGGGGAAGACATCTGTCACAAACATGCTGCCTATTTAGAAATTGTGGTGTCATTTCTTCTTCCTACTTCATCCAAAAATCTCATAACAGTCCGATTCTGCTCCTATTTTTATGGTAATTTTAACAGAAACACAGTTCAGAGGGACAAAGCCAGATGCATTTCAACGTATTCCGAGCAAGAAATTTGGAATTCACTGTAACACTGAGAATAAGCAATAGGTTGTCAAAATTTACATAAACTTTACTCTTTAAATTGTTATCAGGGTCATCACAAAAGAAGAGGTTATTTCTGCTTAAGTAGAATAAAGTAGACCTCTGTGATGTTTTAACATTGTTTAATAAATAAAAGGCTATTCCTTTAACCACGAGTAAAAATTAACTGACTTTTCTTACAAGTACTTTGTCACCAGTAGGCAAGAGAAAAACCCCAGCTAAAATGCAGACATCATGGATTAGAATTAAATCTCAAAATATACAATAAACCATTTATATATAAAATCTTTCATATAATCTTTCAAATGGATTGATAAAGTAATACATCATTATTTGCAAAATCTCCACTTTATTAAAAGCTAACACAGCTCACTCTTTTAATGCTAGTTTGTAATACTGGAACTTCTCTGAATTCACATAGAGACATCAAGAATTTCTGGTGTATACCTTTGTAGTACCTCTTGCAAAGAAAAAGCTCTGTAAGATCAAGACAACTCATTTGTGATGTAACAATTAGGTCATGTCACATTTGATGCCACACAACAGATATGCTTCTGTTCAAAACAGGCAAATACAAACCCATAATCACACCTAACCAACCTAATCACACCTAACCAACCTAGACCAGAAGAGTTGTTTTAAGAAAAAAATTCAGTGTTTTTCAACATACGTGAATATGACAGGGTCTTCAACTGATATTCTGTTTAGAATACACAGTTTCTTTATTAATTGAGACTCTCCAGGCAACAGTGGTAGAAGATAACATAAAAAGAATGGCATAGAATCTGCTATTGCCCGAAGCACCTCAATTAACTTTCTACAAAATTTCCAGCTACACACTTAAAGAGAGCATTTTATGATTGTAGTGACAATATTCTACATTTCTGATGTGGATAAATTAGTTTAAGGACAACATATTTCAACAAGATTAGAGATTATTATGTCCTAGCTACTCGGAAAATAAATTGTTCCTGTAGTCCCTAGCATTTACCAGTTCTGTCTGTGACTCATTTGTGATGGCAGCTCCCTTTTTTCTTCACTTTCTGTGTATCTTCCTACTATACAGTTACCAGATACCATACTTAATTGCTTAACATATGTTGAACGGTCAACCTATGTTAACATACTTTAACATTCTCCCTTACCAACTGGGAAACAACTCGCTTTTCAAGTCTCATTTCAAATTCAATTTATGCTCTATTCCAATAATGAATACTCAGCTCACCCTCCCACCTCACCACCGACTACCTGAGTTTCTCTTGTTCTCTTTCACAGAAATAAGTCTAGGTAGAGCCTGTGAGGAACTGATCAGAAAATTGGGCCAAGCTAAAAGGAGAAGAGCAGGAAAAATATGTGCATCAAGATCAGTTCCAACCCAGATCAGTTCCTCAATCCAGTTCACAAATGCTGGGTTAGAATAATGGAGGAAGACACACAGAAATAAAAATGGAATGAGCGGCAGCACAATGGCACATTTTTGGCAACTGGAATGGTTTGTGCCAGTTTAAGACATTTCCAGAAATACAGTTTAGTTTGATGATATCTCTATCACTTTTTACTATTTGTGCTAAACAGAGGGCTTGTGTGATCTTTTACTGATCTTTATCATGTGGGTTTGGATTCTTTTTCTGCTTTGAGCAAAAATAAATTTAATACATCTACATAGCCTTTTCTTTTTTCTATGTCTTAAGTATTCTATATTGGCCTTTAATATGCAAAACTATATAAAAACACATAAAGGAACTTAATTCAGGCACAATTGTGTCTCAATTTTTTCTACAGAAAAAAACCATCTCCAATAATAAATGTGGCTTCCATACCTGTGTTTTCAGCAGGTCTTAAATTGGCTAAAGCAACAATCTGATGCCCAGCAGCAACACAC
Source organism: Acanthisitta chloris (assembly GCF_000695815.1). Classification (NCBI taxonomy): domain Eukaryota; kingdom Metazoa; phylum Chordata; class Aves; order Passeriformes; family Acanthisittidae; genus Acanthisitta; species Acanthisitta chloris. The sequence goes on along the minus strand of NW_008665349.1, from coordinate 4,301 downwards.
TGCATCATATTGTAACAGCTGTCCTTTCCACCACTGTGAGAAAAAGAAAATAATGCAATTAAAAAGGACTGAAAAAAGTTTGAGCCCCTTATAACTTTTACCTAGCTGCTTACAAATTAGCATTATCAGAGCTGGCTATAAATTTCTGAAATATGAAAATGGTTGTAAAATAATAGCAGTAAGAAAAGAATGATTTCACCATACATTTACTATATATGTATAGTACTTAAATACAGCATCAATAAAGCTCATAACAGTTCTGCATCTTATTATTAATTTGATATAAGTCACTGACACTGGAATCCCTTCAATCAAAGACTGTTTTCTACCCCAGAGACAAATTACTCTGTACTCATTACTAGATAACTTGGATTAAAAACCAAAAATCTGCTCCAGAGAGTTGCCAGCATTAGCAATCTTTTTTTATTACGTCTGCTGTGTAGATGTAGGGGGGCTTGGCTTAGGGACATGGTTTAGTGGTGAACCTGGAGGTGTTAGGTTAATGGCTGAACTTGATGATCTTAGAGGCCTTTTCCAACCTTAATGATTGCATGTTAGGAATAACATTTCTCCTTTGTAGAACACTTTGCCTAAACTTTCAAAATTTTAAAAGTACTTCCCATTCTCAAAACCTTTCATTATTACAGGCAGCAGGTTCAGTTAGGGACATGGTTTAGTGGTGAACCTGGAGGTGTTAGGTTAATGGCTGAACTTGATGATCTTAGAGGCCTTTTCCAACCTTAATGATTGCATGTTAGGAATAACATTTCTCCTTTGTAGAACACTTTGCCTAAACTTTCAAAATTTTAAAAGTACTTCCCATTCTCAAAACCTTTCATTATTACAGGCAGCAGGTTCAGTTGACACTGCATTGAACATACAAATTTTTTTACATTTAAATGCAAATAAAAATAACTACTGCTAGTAAAAAAATATTAAACCAGACAGAACTATATTCTTCTCTAAGGCCAAGAGATGATACTCCAACACAGAAAATACAGTTAATTTTATATCCATTCAAGATCAACTGGAATCTTTTTGACTATCAGTGAGGAAAGGATCCTGCTCTCCTGATGTAACTGAAAAAGTATTTCATATGGATTTTAATCAGTAGCAAATGAAATATTATAATCTAACAAGCAAACTAAGAGTGCTCTAGAATTCACACTGCTTAAAAAAGCCACATGGAGACTCACAGCCTTCAGACTAGAACTGCAGGTGGAGATTCTGTGCAGCTTCTTTAAATGCCAAGGCACAAAACCAGGGCAGGAACTGGAAGAGAGATCTACACAAGCTCTGTAAAACTGCTCTTGCCTTAGAATCACTGAGACATGCACAGGAGAACAGACAGTACAAGCAGTCCTTGCTATAGTAGACTCTTGGTTTCCATGTGACCACACCATTACTATTTCTGCCTGAAAGGATGTTGCAGCAAGGTAGGGGTTGGCCTCTTCTGCCAGGCACCTAGCAACAGGACAAGAGCAAATGGCCTCGAGCTGCACCAGGGGAGGTTCAGGTTGGACATCAGGAAGAATTTCTTCATGGAAAAGGATGTCAGGCATCGGAATGGACTGCCCAGGGAGGTGGTGGAGTCACCATCCCTGGGGGTGTTCAAGAAATGACTAGACGTGGCACTCTGTGCTATGGTCTAGTTGATAAGGTGATGATCAGTCAGTCAAAGGTTGGACTTGGTAATCTTGGAGGTCTTTTCCAACATAAATGATTCTGTAACAAACTTCTTCAGCATTTCCAACATAAAGTTCCCGCTTTTATCTAGCCCTCTATGCAAGAGCTTCAAAGTGCCTTACAGGAATGTAACCATGTAACTATTCCCCTCAATTTCTGCTTTTATCCATGCTAAAATTCTCCATGCTCACCTTAATTTACTGTGTAACTCAAACCTAAAGTAGAAATAGCACAAATAACATGGCACCCTTTCATATTTCATGGAGTTTTGTAAAGCAGTTGCTTCTGTTTCAGTGCTCTAAAAATAAATACGAGAAATAGATTCCTAATTTGAGGCTTCATCTCTACAAGGCATTCTCACGAACACCTACAACTTTCTTCTAACCTATATATGGACAAAAAAAAATTTTAAATCATATATTCATTAATTCTGGATGATGTGCTTGAAAATGTAGATAGTATTCACTTCATAATGTGAAATTTCAGGCTTAATAGAATCCTAATGAGACAAAAGCTCTTTTCTTTCTGAATGACTTCATGTTAAAAAATAAAAGTCTCTCACTAGTTCTGATTCCAACTACAAACACCAGGTCAGAAAAAGAATTGCATTACAGTAGATACGACCTATACCGTTTAGAGCATTTCAATATCTATAAAAAATGAAAATTTAAATGTCAATGGAATAAATCTATTAACCTTTTCAATTAATATATATATATTTAAAAACGCACGTTAAGATGAGATGACATTCATATTTCCCACATGAGACCACCAATTACTTGAGGGAAATTAGTGCTCAACTGGGTCACATGCTAGTATACTGTTATTTCCTCTATTAGTTAGCTGAGCCCTAAAAACTAACTGTACCAAGAAACAAAATTAAATGGTGCCTACCTACAAGGCCTTCCTAACTAGCTGTAAACACATTATGACCGATGAAGCCAGACAACCCATGCTATGGGAGGAAGATGGACTCTGCACAGTCCCAGCCTGAGGTTGTATAACAGTTTGTAATTTAGGAAAAAAAAAAAAAAGGCAGGTATTGAGGTAGCCTGTCCTGGGGACTCCTCTCAATTCCTGTCACAGAAAAAATCACAAGGCCTCTTTGTAGAAAACTACGAAGTGGGGCCACTGTCAGGGTTACTTTTGACAATGCTGCAAATATGTTAACAGCAGGCTTATAAACAAACAAAATACCAGGAAAAAACCCCACACGGTAATCATAAAGATACAAGCCTATAAAAGACTTCTGAGCAAAATACCTTTCTATAGACAAGCATAACCATTTACGTTAAGAAAATTCTAGAAGAATTAAGGAGTTGAAAAACATCATATTTCAAGTTGAAGACTGACTTTAAAATGTTTATAATTTACTACAAAACACAATACAGGGTTTACCCCATACATTCCACCTTGAAGCAAGACTATCAACTTTAAGTATGGCCAACATTTTAGAAAGAAAAGAAACAGGTTAAAATAGTTTTATATATAATCCTGACCTTTTCAAAAGTAAGAAGCACTTTTCAAATACTTTTTCCCCCTCTGATCTTTGAGGCTAGCTCTGTTACAAAGATTTCAGAGACTTTGAAGTCTCTTTAAAACTTTTCCTAAAACTATTATTGAAACTAAATCCGTCCTTGTAAAAAGCCCATTAAAATAGCAACTGTGTTAGAGACCCACTTTTAGGATTTTACTCCATGCTGCATTTTAACACATTCCTCTGCTTCGAGAATGTCTAAGTAAATAAACATGGAAGACAAAATCTTATCTATAGAACAAGAAAAAAGCACCGAAGCTGATTTTTCCTACTCTGTAATTAAGCAAATCTTGAAAAACCTAGATAACATTTCTTGTATTTTCTCCTCTTTGGATGATGTTTGGAATTATTTGCAATTATTTGTTGTGGCCAAACCTAAATTTCAACAAGGTTTATTAGACATTGCCTTAAAGAATTTAATGCATTAATGTTAAGGCTTGAGCTCCTGCACCCAAAAATGAAACACACTGCTCGTATCTGCACAATCCTTTTCCATTTGTAGGTTCCTTAGCTTGTTAATTAACTATTATTTCTTCAAGAAAAGAACATTCCTGCCCTTGTTGGAAAATCTTTATGTTTCTAAAAATGAATTTAAAAAATTTACAGTACAAAAACTGCAGAAACTGACAAAAAGGAGACGGGGAGAGGAGGGGGCAAACATAGCAGCCTCTGACAGATACGGCTGTGCCCAGGGCTGTGTCGAACTCCAACTATTTGAACAACAGAGCTTCATCTTTTTAAAAATGAACAAAAGCTAAATCTCTCTCAAAAGACATATTAGAAAAATCTATCAATAAGTGTTCGAGACTTATCCTAAGACAGGTTAAGGTACTCGGAAAGCAGAAGCGCCGGATGCTCAGCCGCGAAGGCGCAGAATCCCCTCGGAGCGCAGGGCGAGCGGCCGAGGCTCTGCGCCCCCTCTCCCGGCGCTGCCGGCGGGACAACCCGGGAGACCGGGACAGCGGAAAGCAGGGGACCAGGGGAAGTAACTGTGGGTGTCGTTTTGGGGGGTTTTGTTCGGTTAATTGTTAATTTTTTTCCTTTTTTGTTCTTAGCAAACACTACTAGTTGTTAAGCG
>NW_008665348.1:89972-98890 GCF_000695815.1 Acanthisitta chloris | reverse complement strand
ATATATATATATAAAATCATACAACATTCCAACAAACAGAAACATATCACCACTGGAAAGCTGAAATTTGAAGGCTCCTGCAGAACCACATGGCAAGGAACATAATTATTTTGTTTATATTCATTGAATTTTTCTATATTCTGCCATCTTACTTGGGGGAAAACTCCTACAAGCAGATATTTCACCAAAGTAAATTGTCAAAGCTAGCATAGAAAGGCAAATTTTGTCAAGCAAGATTCTGATACTGTCATGTCAGGCTGACAGGAACTTACTGCAATCACAATAAAAGGAATGAAGTTTGTAGGAACCAACTCGTAACAAAACTTAATGTGGTGTACCAACAGCCCTTGTTGAAAAGAATGCCTAACAGATGACAGAGAGGAGAAAGGCAGTGGCAGGTACTCCACCTACCCATCTACCTTTCGTCTGTCAGTCTATCCTCATTTATGTGCCTTCATCGTGTCCAGACATTTTCCTTGGAGAATGGCAATTTCAAAGGAGCTCATAAGCATTCTGTGTAGCTTATGCAGGCTCACACTGCAGTTGCAACCAGTCACCAAAGCATATACATCACTAAATCTCAGTCATTCAAGACAGCAATACATTTTCAGCTTAAAATAATGTTGTCTTCAAGTTGGCTTTTTAGAGTAAGAGCTTTCAAAATATTCACACTCAGGAAAAAAAATTTAACCAAAACTTTAAAAAAAGCCCAAAATAAATGTGATAAGACTAGCAAATCATCTGGTTTTGTTGCTTGTAATCAGAATTTTTGTTTTAAGAAAATAAATCTGCTACTGCAAATTTTGTATTTTACTGGAAAGTAGCCTCAAAAGTAAAAAAAATAAATAGGTGAAATATTATTGTTCAATATCTCTCCCAACAGTAAATCTTGTTTCATACTAGTCAAAGAAAAAAGAGTTTGCTTGTGAATACAAAATATTCTTATTCTTTATGTCATCATCTTGAGTAATTTGGGAAATACAGAAAAATAGCTACCAATTCTCTAAAAGTAGAAATACCCTAACTGTTGTCCAACAACAACCTTGTCCGTATTTTGACCAGTATGACTGGGGATTTACATTTGTGTTTGCTTCCCTGACACAGACACCTACTATTCTAAATCAACCCGTCTCCAATTTTTCCTTTCTCAATTAACACATCATGTGCACCTAAACTCCCATGCCAGTGACCCACAGATGAACTGCAGCATTCCAACAAAACTCTTTTCCTGTTTCCTATACTTTTTAACATCCCATAGCCAGAAAAATAATTTTCACTTGTCAAAATCCTTACAAATGGACTCAATAAGCCACCTGCAAATCAGATATGCAGATGCCTTACATATAGCAGTTATAAAAGCTTTGTCAGAATTCTCCACAAAATATGTATTATTCTTTCCTTTCTTTTCTTTAAAAAACAGCACATTTCCTCCCTTGTACTTAGGTATCACGAAATTGTAAAGCATAATTATTGACAATTATTGAAGAAACTCCAAAAGCAGTGTAATAAATAAGACAGGCTAGAAGCAGCATGCCTAAAGAATAGTTTTCATATATTACTGAATAAAACATGCTGGAATTGAAATCTTCAAATATAATGAGAACTAAATGTTGGGGGTTTTTTCTACAATAGCACCTCTTATATAAAGATGTTTCCTTTGTGACAGCAATCCCTAGCCTAAAGGAAAAGAGCATTATGCAATATCTCTTGCGGCATGTAAGCACCTCCGTTTGCGGTCTCTGAGTTTGTCAGCACCAAAGGAAATCTTTATTGCCTGGTACCTGCACCACTTCAATGTAGTTCTTGTTTAGATAATGAGAAAAAATCGTGACATGAAATCCAAGGGAAACTTTACATCTTGTGTAACAACTCCTCCTGTCACCACTACAACATGAATCTTTACTTAACTCTGTTTCAACATGAATGTTAGGAAAGAATGTCGACTGAGTAGAGCAGGCAACCTTACAGTAAAACCGTTTGTATAGAAAATGTTCTGGGTTGTCTTTTGCTTTTCTTTGAGCATAAGAAAAGCTGTTTGCAGCACAGCATTACTTTCAATATCATAGTGTTAGTGATCCGCAGGACAGGAGAGGGTAAATTCATCCCTGGAGCATCACCAAGGAATACTGTGAACTTAACTTTGGGGTTTCTGTTAGACTAGTTGGTAGAAAAACACATATTACAATTCATTTCCTCATCAAAATCAAGATAAGGTTCTTATCCCTGATATATAAATTTATATTTCAGGCAGTCTGGTGGGGAAATTTAAAAATAAGACCTTAATTACATTCCCCAGTAGAGCTGCTTTGTTAATTCAGGACAACACACCCCTGTATTTATACAGATGGCTCTGGTGATCAGATTTGCCATGTGAAATCTCTACAGGGAAGCTGGGAAAGACAGAACTCCTAGGATATGTGCTCATCTGCCAGTTTCACACTTTGAAACCCTCAGCAAACCCTGATTTATACACCGCCAACTGTTTTCCTATCTGATTAGGAAGTTTTCTACGCCAGTAAGCATGTAAAATGGATGTAGCCAAATTTCCACACTGAGGAATGAAAAAACAATATTTATAGTTTAGAAATAAAACAAGCGAGAGGAATCAGGCCTGTTGGGATCATAAAGGGTTTCATAGGGGGTGAATTCTGAGAAATCTGGATTGTAGGAATGGGAGGTGAAAGCCTAGTTTTAATGGATAGTCCAGTTTAGGGCATATTTATATAATAAACATGCAGCCTTAACAAATGTGTTTATAATAAATTATCTTGAAGGCAGGCTGTTGTCACCTTTCATTGTTTTACACCTCAACCAGGAGGGAAGGTTTGCATCAAACTGGCATCTTACGTGAATATTTAAGTTAACACTTTCAATAAGTGGGTGCAACTTAATTTTTTCTTTAAAGGTCCAACTAAGCCTTGTAGGAAAGGTGAGCATATATAGGAAGTTTCAATCAATTTTTCCACTAAAAATGAGAAAACTTACACTAACTGGTTGTTTTAATTGCAGCCTTACAAATAGCAGAGCATGGAGAAAGTCATGCTTTCAGTCATATATCAAGTTAAGCATTTTAAACAAACTCCAGGAGAAAAATTACTATACAATTTCAGTATTTTTAAGCAGCTTGACAAATACATGCTGGCAATTGCAGGGAAAAAACCAGAAAGTAATAAATCAGTGTGCCAGTTCTGAAGTAAACTAAAATACAGCCAAGTGTGGCTCTTCATCTTCCTCTTTAAACAGATCAAAATATAGTCAGCAGCCTATACTTTGTGTTTTTAACAAACAAGGATCTTTCAAATTTTCTGTTGGCTTTGAAGTCATAAATAATTTAAACAGATTCTCAATGAATACGACCTATATGAAAAACTCAAGAGTATTACATATAACATGTTAAGGTGGAAAATCATATACTTTTTTTTTACAAAGAGCAGTATCTCTAACATCATTAATGTGATATTCTTTCATTACTAAGTTAATTTTAATTAGTACATGAATTTAGATTCTTCCAGGATGCAGAATGTACTGAAATGTGTTGCATCTCTAAGTAGCTCACTTCACTCTTATCTTGATAATTATCCAGAGACATAATAGACACAAGTGACCTAAATAAAACTCTCGAAGTATTATTTTTAGTTTTAGAGTTTCTGCGGGCAGGTTACCAACAGTTAGGCTCACTGCTTCTGAAGTAAAAATTTCACAGCTGTCACTTGCAAGAAGAATCTTTGGTGCAAAGACCAGAAGCCAACAACCAAATTCAAAGACTTGATTTTTACTATCAAAATTGAGGTTCTTGCTTATGTTCCGGTCCCATAATTTTTTTGTTTCTGGCCTTGCTAGTGACCCAGCTTCAACAAGGAAAGGGAAGCATTCTTCTGCCTGGATTGTTGACCATCAAACACAAATCATCAATACAAGCCAATTATCAATGAGCAGCCACTTTTGAATAAAAAAAATCATGGCTCCTGTGCTGCATGTTGAATTCAGAGCCACTGGGTGCACAGCACTACACAGTTCACTTAAATGAGTTAAATACTATAAACTCTCTCTATTGTGCAGTTCAGTTGAAAGAGAAGCTAGATAAGAACGAAATACTTAGTTCATGGTGTCAGGCCACTTCTGGGTAGACTCAGATACTTAAAAGTGCCAAAGCAAATTTAGGCTTAAAATAAAAGGCTCATCCTGGGGCTACTAAGCTGTAATGCTGGCATTCCTAATCATCACTGAGGTACCAGGTGCCAAGGAAGGAACTCCAAACATCATCCTGCTATGCTTTTCCTCATTAAACTGTGTTCAAGTGCAGCCTATACTTAGCAGGACAGAAACAGTGTGCTCTCTTATGAATGTTTTGTTTTCTCTCTCTCTTGTTATTCTTTTTATTTAAAACAAAAAGAAGAGTTTTGTGCTTTATATATCTAGAAATGTAATACTTTTCTCCCCTCATGGGGGAAGTCAAACATGAAAAAGTGGAACGTATTTTGCAGTTATTGCTAGTACTAGTGCTTAGCAATAGTGTTGTCAGCTTTGCTGTTCTCCACATTCTGGCAAGTGCAGTGATGACAAGACTTTCATCCTGCAGGTTGGTCAGAAAATCTAATAAGCCACTTTAGCAGACAGGCTGGATTGAAGCAGTGAGATCTCTGTTTCTTGAAATCATGCTTAAGTCTTATTGTCTATATTGTACATATAGCCTATCTGAACTGAGAAGGTCACTGCATTAAAGAAAGTATTTTTATCTTCCTGGTGTTTACTGAATCATTTGTTCTCTGTCTCTCCAGAGTAAACATCTGAATTGAGAGTTTGTAGCAGGCAAACAAAGAATTTATGAATGATGAAAGCATCAGCTACCAGGAATTGGATGAGAACTTTCTTTTGCAAACCAAAATTTTGTGCTTTATGCAAATCAGTGAATAGTTCATTCTCCATTGGTTTTAGAATAATTTCTTGGATCTTTGTAAAAGAAATAAAGTATCCAGTAGGCTGTTGAATGATGTGACCTGTGTCGAGGAACTCCACTTAAATCATTTGCATCACTGAGAGTTGACACTACTCCTGCATTCCTTTCTTGCTTATTTAAATGAGATTACAGCACACAACATGGAGAAAAATAGGTCCAAGAAAATAGAAAAATAAAATTTGCAAAGAAAATTGTTAGGACCTGGAGATTAATAAATGAGTATTTTATCTGTTGTCTCATGCTGTCACTTTTTTATCACATTGTTCTAAATAATTTATGATTCTTTTAAGCACCATCCAATAGACTTTTGGCACAGATAGCTTGTGGTTAAAAAGACACAAATATACTCTAGAGTTTCAAAAACAGCTTTAGTTATTGATATGTTAATCACAGGTGAACTGCTACTTAAAAGAAGTATGCATATCTTTATGTATTTTACTTGGTTCTTCTTACTACTTGTTTAATATTCTTACTGGGAAAAAGAAATTAAAACAAAACATAGAAGATCTTTTTTGAATCTGACCATCTTCCTAGGTATAAGCTGATTGATGTAAGGACCACAACAGCTCACCTGCACTCAGAGAGCCCAGATGGACTGTGCAGGGCATGAAAGCATCAAGACTTCACAATTGCTCTCTTTCAAACATTTTATATTAGAGAAAACTGAACAGAAGTCAAAGCTAAAGAAAGACATGGACAATAACTTGGATCAGCACAAACTGCACATAATTGCAAAATATTTTTTGACAAATATAATATGCTTCCTCAGCAACTTTCAGTTTTACTGAATTGGTCTTTTCTGACAAAAACAAATGTATTTTTCCTATATCTGTAGTAATTTCATGTCGCTCTTTTCAGTCTGCATGAGCTGTTGCCAAAATCTTTCCCATTCCTCACCTGTTTTCACCCATGTTAATCCTGGTTAATAGCTGTGCCTCAGGCTTTTCTGATCCCAGAGTTTGATGAGGTAGAAGGACTTACACAAGGCAAAAAGAGATGCCTTAAAAACCTGACTTCTGTGAGTATGGTAAAGGGCAGATTACATTCTTTCCTGAAATTAGAAAATTAAACAGAAACTAATGCATGTCAAAGATCAAACAGTCAAGGAATAACCTGCTGCTGCAATTACTACCATCAGGGATTGGATCAGTTGATACTTTCCAAATACAATTTGACATCTCATAAAAATTACAGCTAAACCAACAGAAACTAATTTCTGTTTTTCACAGGTGTCTATCAGGTTATAAACACACCTAACTTATTGGTCATAATAAATGCATAATGGAAGGATATAGTTTAATATGAGCCATAGACCTTCTGAATCACCTGTGAAAATAAACTGAAATGTAGTATTTCTGTCTGTCAGTAACAGTCCTGAAACATTTTGTGGCTTTTGAAAAATTAGATTTTTAGTGCTCTTTGACTGAAATATTTTTCTACTCCCCTTACGACCTAGATGAGAATGGTCTGTCTACTCATACAAATGTTTCTCCCAGACTATTTAAGAGCAGATTTACTGAATTATTCTATTGACCTAAACAGCATTGGACAGAACCAAAATTTGTTTTCTCTTGATTTATTGAGATCACACAACCATAGAATCATGTAGTTTGGAAGAGAACTTTAAGATCAAGTCCAACCATTAACCAAGCACTGCCATGTCTGCTGCTAAACCATGTCCCTAAATGCCACAACTACATGTCTTTTAAATACCTCCATTCTTTCCACACTATCACAGAAAAAATGTTTTCCTAATTTGGTTTGGGGTTGATTTTAAAAAAAAATTTAAATAAACTATTTTGAGTTTATTTCAATACCTTGGTGTTATACAGAGATTTTATAATAATCTTTGAAGAAATTCTGATGTAATTTCAGACTGCCATGTAAATGGTGAAATGATCATAGAATCATAGAATTATTAAGGTTGGAAAAGACCTCCAAGACCATCAAGTCCAACCTTTGACCAAACACCACCATATCACTAAACCGTAGCACTAAGCATGACGGCCAGTTTCTTAAACTCTTCTAGGGATGTTGACACCACCACTTCCCTGGACAGCCCATTCTAATGCTTAATCACCCTTTCAAAGAAGACCTTCTTCATTATGTCTAACCTGAACTTCGCCTGGCACAGATTGAGGCCGTTTCCCCCCACCCAATTGCTAGTTACCTGGGAGAAGGGACTGATCTCCACCTGGCTACAAATTCCTTTCAGGCAGTTGAAGAGAGCGATAAGGTCTTCCCTGAGCCTCCTTTTCTCCAGGCTAAACAACCCCAGCTGCCTCAGCTACACTTCATATGACATTCTGTAGAACTTCCACCAGCTTTGTTGCCCTTCTCTGCACTTGCTCCAGCACCTCAATGTCTTTCTTACAGTGATGGGCCTAGAACTAGACAGACTACTTGAGGTGTGGCCTCACCAGGGCCATGTACAGGGGGCCAATCATTGCCCAGGTTCTGCTGGCCACACTATTTCTGATAAAAGGCAGGATGCCGTTGGCTTTCTTGGTCATCTGGGCACACAGACGGCTCATGTTCAGCTGGCTGTTGACCAACACCCCCATGTCCATTTCTGCTGGGCATTTCCCAGTCACTCTTCCCTCAGCCTGTTGCACTGCATGGGGTTATTGTGACCAAAGTGCAGGACTTGGCACTTGGCCTTGCTGGACCTCATATCATTGCCCTTGGCCCATGAATCCAGAATGCACAGAAGCAGTGAAAAAAAAGTAGAATTCCAACAGCAAAAATTCTTATAATGGAACAATATAGTTAAACACGAGTATAACATAAGTCACAAAGTCATATGTTCACTCTAGCATACCTAAACTTTGCTTTATTCATTTCAGACATCCCTTTCCTGTATCAATAGCCCATTCTAACAATAAGTAATAATAAAAGATCTCCAGCACCACAAGAATGGTATGCTATATTTTTTATATCAGATTTATGGTGTTTAAAATGTTGTATTATTTTACTTAAAAGGACAAAAACTAATGCATACCAAGTATGCAGGAAATACATAAGACTAACTGAGATAGAATGAGTGTGTACTTTTAATCTTTATGATTCGGTATACTGTAGTCATGGGAATATATGAGCCACTTGGGCTAAAATAAAATAGAATATGTCTGATCTGCTGGTCGGAAAGCTGGACAAAAACTGACATAAAGAATATTGAGAAAGGTCGAACTTATAGCACAGGAAACTTCTCTTAACATTACTTGAAACAACACTGGACACATGTAAAAGTTAAGTATAGGAAAATATCAGGAATCATATATGGCTATAAACTTTTGCTCTAGGCTGAAACATGGAACAGAAAGTCTCGGCACAGCATGAGCATCCTCTTGTAATTACTGAATTCAATTTAAATTACTCCCAAAACAAAACATCTTCCCTCAGAAAATTCCATGTACTTCTGTTCTTTCCTATTACTTAAATATCATGAGTTTTTTTCTTTTATAAAACATTAAATTGCACATGTCCTTCCTTAAACATTTCAGCCCTATGCAAAAAAAAATCATCTATTCAAGAAAAGAGATTTTTTAACCCTGTATCTTACTAGATATTATTTTTCTGACGGAGAAAGATGTGCAATCAAAAGTTGTAAAGGGACAATTTCCAAACATGCTCAACTAGTCAGTGTGGAGCCAAATTGTTTCTAAGGAAATATTGACACTGATGAAAAGCAATAGAATTTTGAGGAAAAACTTTAGATTTCTTATCAATTGCTCCTGCATGTGAGAAGCAAGCTATTACATCTTGCACTGGCAGAATGGAAATAATGAAGCATTTCTCCCCTAGACCCTAATGACATGTACTGTCACCCTGTAATAGCACCCACCACGGGCTCCCGGAGGACACCACAGATTGGGGAATGATGAATATCTACTCTCAGAGAAAGGCCTAACTAGCAGCACTCACTGAGACAGGATGCTGTTCTTTACAGAATGTCAGGCCT
>NW_008665348.1:88662-89931 GCF_000695815.1 Acanthisitta chloris | reverse complement strand
TAGAAACTGAGATTTACAGAAAGGATTTTCATATTTCTGTAATCTGTGTAAGATAATTAGAACTATTAAAATTCAAGAAAAAGGACTGTTAGAAAAGAAGAGAAAGCCCAAGATTTAAATAGTCAAATTGTAATAGCTGTTGCAAAGAAAACCCAGTATAATGGTGACACATCATATTAATTTCACAAAAAATATTGGGTAACATAAACCTGCATGGCTGCCATGGCTGCTACCATTTCCCTTTCTTTCCTTTCTCTTTTCTGTCAAGCCCTTGTCCTTTAAGAGCAGGAAATCTGCTAATACATGGTGTAACCCTATTTCTATTTTGACATAATTTTTGACCTTAGAGCATGACTTCAACATATTTCAACTGATTTCAGCTGTGCTGCAAAATCAACAATATCAACATTAAGAATAACTTCCCTTGTAAGCAAAATTCTATGGGTGGATCAACTGGATCAGTATAAAAGATCCATTGTTTTTCTACTGGCACAATAATTTAATAGTAAGGAACGCTTATCTTTTCATTGAGACTGAAATTCATTCTTGTTTAGACTAGTGTCTAAACTTGGCACATTGCACATATGCTATGGAAATTCCTTTTAAGCCCTGTGAAGGATTTAGATCTTTAGAGGGATGTAGGCAATTCATAAGCCTCTGAAAGTCCCTTTAGAAACTTTAGACGCACTCTGTGGCACCAATGCTGAGACTCATTGAGTTACTGCTACACAGCAGAATGTTGGAAACCTCTCAGCCAAGGAAGACATGGTTTCAGATGGCAGAGAAGATGTAAATGAAGTATATTATAATTTTCTTAGTGGTAAAACACACTAAAAGCTGTTTATTACAACTAAAGCATGGTCAAAGAAATTTTGCTATGATGTCATTCATAGGATTCATTTTACACAGTTTAAAAAAGTGCTTGAATATGTTCAAAATGCTTTTAAAAACTTAATTGTGCATTGCTTGAATTTATGCCAGTTCTAGGGATGTGTGTGACATTTTATCAGAAGACATCCCTATTCACGTGGTGGTGTAGAGCATCAGACATGTCAATGATTTTAGAAATGTGTACAACAGAAGTGAAATGTCAACAGCCAAAGTTTGCTATTGGGTCAGTATAACTAACTTTTTTTTAGTGCTTAATTCTTTTTTTCTTTTAAGGAAACAGAAGGGAAATATAAAAGAAAAATCTGCAATTTAAACAACACAGTCACCTAAAATAGCACATATAGAAACCAAAAATGCTTTTCCAAAGAATTTTCCTAC
>NW_008665348.1:54299-88648 GCF_000695815.1 Acanthisitta chloris | reverse complement strand
AGAGGCATCTGCATAGGCAGAATAATCAAAGGAGTGTTATAGAAATAATTAGCTCACAGACCACTTGGAGCTACTGGGAAATATGCTACCAACTTATAAAATGGAATAACTTTAAACACCTCTACTGTAATGCAAGGAAGAATGTAGAGGCTGTTGAACTACCTGAAAAGTGTGGGAAACTACTTACCAATTACAGTGGGTTATTAACTGTATATGTATGCAAACCAGATATGGTCTATGCAGCCACAAAACACAAATAAAGTGGTGCAGTCATAAACAAACAGATAATCAAAGGGTGTTTTTCATCTTGCATTAAGAAAGAATCAATATCTGACTTTAGTTGCAACTCTGATCCTTAAGAAGCACTGGCTTTTGGATATTTTCCCTCAAATATTTATCTTAGAAATGAAATCAGTTTCAGTATCTGCCAAAAATGTTTAATAAGCTGCAAGATAGGAAAATATAGTATTAAAATAGCAAAAAAGTTTTGATTCCTTACAGTTACTTTTTTAAAAATCTAATTGGGACCAACTGGCCTCATTGCTTCTTATAAACTTAGCAATATATATTCAGAAAAAGGAATAAAAATGAACAGATGTTTCTCCTTAAAGAAGTCAGACAAAGATTTTTCTTACACAATAAATCAGCTCCTAGTGGATTTCCAGGACACTGCCCCAGGCTAACTGTTTAGGTATGGCTTAAAAACCTGGTTTACCTCTGTATGTATCCAAAACTGGTAGAGTAGATTAAACTGTAGATGAACAGCAAACACTGAAGGGGGAATAAAAAGAGCCATGGGCAAGTTCAACATCTGAAATATGAGAAAGAAAACATACATTAGATATACAAGTCTAAACTCATGATGATATAATGTACTATCTCAGGAGCTTAAAGCACTGCACAAGATACTTGCTGCTTCTAATGCCTCTATAATGAAGACATTATATAGCATACACAGATACTGATTATTATGTTACTTCTAGATGTGCTACAGAAAATGAGACATAAATTGACCTAAAAGTGATTTCTCAGACGTCATACTGAGCAAGCAAAAAAATCGAGAAAAGAACTCAGAAATCCTATTAGAAGCTTATCATGTGTACTACATGGAGCAAACAGCAACATATCCTTGACATGAAGGGTTGACTTAACAGGGAAGACTATCACACAGTAAGCAAGGTGTGAATTGATAACACTATAGCTTTTCCATCCAAACTCCCTACGTGAGCACCATAAGAATAAGGCAGCTCACTTGACCGTATAAGTTAATTACAAATTCTCATCCTAATTTTCTCATGGCATCTCCCTTAAAGTCCCAATATATTGCTGAGCCCTAAAAACATCTCAGCATGAAAATAGTATCAGAAAACTGCTTACTTAGGAAACATCCTGGTATCTTACATACAGAGAAAAGTCCTAGGAATTTCACAATCAATTGCTTAACTGGCTGAGCAACAGAATAAGTATTCCAAGACCTTCATATATTAAAAGTCAGTCTGATTTCTTCAGAAAAGGGCTTGTCTTTTTCTTTTCCCTTATACCTGACATTGTGTTGCATAACCTGCATTAAAAAGTTAATCTTTCTCTAAAATACAGAGATTTTTTTCCTAAACCAAGCAGTAGCAGATATAGCCTCAAAACCTTAAATCTCTTTAGCACTCAGGCAAAATCTGTGTAGCAGACAATATCTCCCTGTGAAATACAGCAAAATTAGTAAAATGTGTTTCAAATTTCTATTGTCCTTTTTTGGCAAAAAATCAAATCTTTGAACATCAGATAAAGCAGTCTGATAATCATGACAGACCTCCTGAGTCAGGAATTCCTTTGGTGTAGGTCTGGACATAGCATTTAAAGCCAATATTCTCTCAGTTTTAGTCAAAAGGCCTGCCCAATAGGCAAGATGTCACACTGGGGCTATGAAACAACTGCACCTCCATCCCTGTGATGTGACTGATGCTCTCAAGAAAGCAACCACATTCATATCTCACCGTGACAAACCAATGGAGGACTAAGGGCCTGCAATCTCAGCTTAGCCTGCTGGCTTTGACATCAGAGAATGTCTGAAACACTAGGATGAAACTCTGAAGCCATTGCAGTATCACCTGGCAGGGCTGGAACAGCTGTGATTTCAAAAACTACACTCAGAGGCTTCATGGATCACAGCTGCCCCACAAACTACACATGGGGTGTTTCTGGTTGAAAGCCTTAGAAGTTCTTTTCCAAGAAGTCAAGGAATTCAAAAGTAGTAGAAGTATACTGAGCTTCTGAAAGAAGGGAAATAATGTGAACAGCTATTTTGTTTTAATCACTCTGATGCTCAAAGGCTGAAGTGTTTGCATAGCATTTATAAAATAAAATAAAAAAAAGCAAAATTTATTTGGAAGGTGAAATTTGCACATTCAATCTGTAAGAATTGTTCAGTCTAAGTAAACTCACAAAAACCCCACAGCAACTCATATCTAAGGTGGGAGCTCGTAAATTCCATAGGGGGAGGTGGCATTTAGACATGAAATTCTAGAGTAGAGGTGGGCATAAGACTTATTTGATAATTAAAAACACAGCTCAGACTGCTTTGTGCAGAAGATTACTAGACAGCAAAGTGACTTTAAAATCTACAAATCTCCATGCTCTGAAACCTAAATGTAGTGCAAGTTTCCCAATACCTTAGAAGAAATACTCTGAACACTAACATGGAGTTGATCTCTTCTCTTCTGAGTTCCTTTCTCCTCCTTCTTCTAACATGAACCCCTTTAGTAAATAATTGTTGGAAGTGGTTGAGCCACAAAAAAAAGACTGAGAGATATTGTGTCACAACAGTTGGCATGGTTTTTATCAAAGATTACCTTAAAAAGAAGCTAACAGAGAGGACACAGCCACATTTAAGTAAATTTACTACAGTTTTCTCTTGTTATTGATTGCACCTGTCTAACAGCATGATAACAGCAGGCTTTTTTTTAAAGGAGTGGAGAGGAAGTTGGATTAAAAACAACAACAAAAAATCCCAAACAAAACAAAGCAAAAAAAACCCCCAAAACAACCAAACAAAGAGAGAAAAGAGAAAACCAACCAACCAAAAACAAAACAAAACAAAACCCCAGATGGTTTTCAGATTATTCATGGAAATGGTTGCAGAATTGAACGCAGTGTTAAAAATTATATGCTTTTGCCCTTAAAGTATCAGAGGCAATCTGGTGGTATTTACAGATGACTCAGAGGGGAAGAAAGGATCATCTTCATATTTATTTCTTAACGTATTTCTCACAAGAGTACTAGGTTGTCCCTGCTAAGTGGTGAGATGAAGGAAATTTTATATAAATCTACAGGTAAATTTGAGACTGACAAAGGAGAATATTTTCCTAACTGCCTCATGTTTCATTGCAATATAAGCTTTATTTTGCACAGAAAGGACTTCAAAGATCATTTACAGAAGTGGAACCCATAGGGAGGAATGAAAACCTCTCCCATACAAATATTTGGTTTCTCCTATTTGTGGTTCCACTGAAACAACAAGATCAATGTCAGAAAAAAAAATCATTGAGTAGTTTTGCACTGGAAATGCCAATTCACCAAATCAAAACATTTCATGGGAATGAATGTACCAGCTTTCACTAATCTGTAGAGGAAAAGCTTTTCTGGCACCAAGATGGAATTTCTGGTCAAAACTACAGAAACACATTTATCACATTCACAAATCTGTTCCCACTTGTGGATTCAGCAACGGAGATTGAAAAAGTGCCACAATAGCTGATGGGAAAGACACCCAGTGAAGGGATGGAGAGGGATTGCATCTGGGGCTACTGCTGTCTGCCTTCACACCAAAGGCACTGCTCCTTTGGAAGGGTGCATGGCAATTGCACACTCTCTGATGTGGTCATCTCTACCTTTGTCTCTCTCATTTGGAAATAAAAGCTTGTAAATGCTTCCACTACAGAAAGAGAAAAGATTGAAACTCCTGATGTTTAGCAGGAGCATCGAGTTTTCTGTGCTGAGTCTCTCCGTTTCCATGCTGGGTTTCTGGGGTCACCTGCTGATGTGGCCACAGAGGGTCTGCGGGGCGTGGGGGGCCACAGGACAGCTGCCAATATATAGTTCAAGTGACCATGAACTTGTGTGAGGACCAAGCATGAATCAAAGATGAGGATAACTAAACCCCCAACCCTCACAGATCCCAGACCTGGCAGGCTCCTCAGTAGATAAGAAGTGAATTTTCTGACTGTGCTGAAAAAACTATTTTACCTATTCCCTGTCCAGATTTATATGTATAGATGTTTCCATGCCTTTTATACCAAGACATAATTCAACCCTTTATCTAAATGTTTAATCTAAAGCTATCAATTATTATGGATCTAATATTTGCAATTAAATCTTACCCTTGGAGGAAAGTTGAGAGCTAGTACTCAAAGCATTAAATCACAGTTTTTCAAGGTGCATGTGCAAATCTCTCACAACTGCACTTTGACTAAGTTTGGTCACTGATATATATTCATTTTTATAGCATTATCTTGCTGCTTTCTTCTTCAAAATTAATATACTCTTTTTTTCCTACATGTTTTTCCCATGAAATGAGCTTCAACACAATCTCTCAGTCTTCACAGTAGATATGCTTGTCTGTGGCCCCTCCACTGGAGAAACAGAAACACTGTGTGTACAAACGACATAAAGTACTACATATTTGGTTCCAAGTTCAGAGTATATCTCACACCACTGTTTGTCAAGATATTTTTCCATTCTCTTTCATTTCACATCTTTTCAATCAGCTTGAGCACAACCCACACAGATTAATATGCTGATTTATTTATCTTAAAATGTTTAACTTAAAACACTACAGAGTTGGCAGCAGAACAGTCCCACAATCCCACACCATCCACCACAACTTTCTCACAGCCTCCCCAAAAGTGGATGCCAAACTGCATTCAACAGTACAGTACAGTACACATTCAACAACATCAGATTACTCTTAGAGATTATCTAAAGGCTTCACTGAGTTTCAGCTTCAAGGCGGATCCATCCACGGTTCTGGACAAGTCTGGCAGTCCAAAACAAAGTAGCAGTGCTATAGGAATTAGCATGCATTGTGATCATGTACAGTAAGGTTTTTCATAATGATAACTGGCATATGTCTCAAATGTTCTGGGGGGAGGCAAATCGGTACTTATATTAACCACATGTTCTGGCTAATACCAAATATTTGGTGAATAAAAACACTGCAAACAAAAGTACTATGTATTACTAAGTTCATTTCCCTTTGCAGAAAGCAAATGACTTTTAAATGCACATATATTATTTACCAAGTGATACCAGTATGGTCCTGAGGATGGTTTTCAGAATCCAAAGTGACCAGACATCTTGGTCTTCCTGAATATTGTATGGTCTCTGAGGCATCATCCTCAAAAACATGCAGGCAAAGTGCTCATGCACACACCCATATGTACATACAGGCTTTTTGACTTTTTTGAATTACTGTTTTTGTTAAGCATTTGCACATATGGTCCCAACGGCTAAATGAGCAAAGGTTAAATCTTTAACACAGCAGTATTTACATAGGAAGTGGAGTTGTCACAGAGATGCATCCCGTCCGCTATTGTTCATTAAGGTCATTTACATTTTAGGCACTCTTACTAACATCAGATGATTATTTTCTCAATAAATAAACAATATGAATTTATATAGAAGACTTTAAGAAACAAATCTAAAAAGTAGCACTGCTTCATGATTTTCAGAACTAACAATTCTCTTGGAACCTAGCACTTCAACTAATTTAATGTCATGTGCTTAAAACGTTACAAACAACAGATTAACTCCATGCTCAGTTATGTAAGCATAAATCCAGACTAACTTTACTGAAGTTAATGGGGTTATACTGGACTGGCATGTGTGAGCATATATTCTTGACTTTGAGTCATTCACTCACAGGCTGGTTGTAGAGATTGCCAGAGGACTGTGGGTTTCCTTCACCACCTATATAATACCTCATTGGAGAGCATATATAATTATATATATATTTATAATAATATAACATATAATTACATATATATTTGCATATGTAAATACATTGAATATTCATTTTGAACTTTAATTCTGCAAATTCAAATATTGAAGTCAGCATTCTTTTTTAAATAAGAAACAACAACGAAACAGACAAACTACAACCTAAGTGGAAAAGAAAAAAATAGTCAAGTGAGAACATCAGAGCACAACTGTGAAAATCAGCAGTTATCCTGGGCCCAGAACTAAACCCTAAATAGTATGTTAAGTCTATGGATGCATTTGGAAATATACATTTTTGAATCCATAAATTAATTCTTAGTTTATATTACACATGTACACAGCTCACCATTTCAAATAAATTACATCTGAAATAACACTAATAAAGGCAGTGACATACTGCCCTTACCTACTAGAATACTGACATGACATGAATGAGTGAGACAAAAAAACACATTTGCATGTCCAAAAGGATCTTTAACATTTGTCTCCCTGCTCCTTTCAGTTATGAATACATATTCTCAAGTAGTTATATTATAATCTGATACTTACAATCTTGTACTTAACACATGTTTAACTAAATGAAAAAAATTTTCCCATTCTACTCAAAAAGTTTGAAAACATGAATGCAGTGTTATATAATTGGCCTTCTTTAACTTAATTACCGTAGCACGTTTCAAGTTCGAATTACAAACATTAGTGAATTTATTTTAAAGCCTATGATTCTCAGATTCGACAGTTTCATCTTCTGTGCTTTCAATGTCAAACACCTTAAAAGGTTAAGTTTTCACTTTCACTAAAACTTGTTGATATTAATTTGTTTGTCAAATCTTGTGCAACTTACCCAGGCGGTGTATTTCTGCAGTACAGATTGTCTCAAGGCTGTGAATAAGTTGTAATCTTCAGAACTATGATGTACTTGATGTGCAGCCCACAGTATATTAACCTCTGCAAAACAAATAATTTCAAATGAGGTACGTACTTGAGAACAAAGCAACATTTGTTTCCCAAGACCTTTCTTCTTCAGCTAACAGCAACTAATCCCCCAATTTACACTTTGCAATTTTACCATAGAGTAGCAGGTAATAAAACTTAATAGTCAAAGCTGAGTTTGGGTATGCTGGGTTACGTCTGTCAGTGGACACAAGTCAGCCTAACTTTCATGCTGAGGAACCTGAGGTTGTGGCAGGAGCTAAAATCATTGCTAGAAGAGCAGAAGGATATATGAGAAAACAGTCAGAAAGCTTGAGCTAAGTCCTGATAACAGGAGTCAGTAGGAGCTCTGTTATGGGATTCAGAGGGACAAGGACTGAGGATGCACTCCTGGCTGCATTTGTTATATTTCAAGACCAGTAGGGAACATAAAATGTTCCAAAAATCTTATGCTTCAAATTTAAACAACTTAACTGGTATCTGCTGTTAGGCTACATTTTTCTGGAATGTGTGAATCTTCAACCCACTAGTACCACAGACCACAAAACACAGCCATTGCCTGCCCACTAGTGACAAATGGAAAAACACAGATGCTTGCTGGGAACCTTGTTCCAGCCAGAGAGAGCAGTGGCTTTATTGTTACAGTTCAAAAAAATTGCTAGAATAAGGGCAAAACCAGTGTCAGCCATGTCGTCAGAAGGCATGACACCTCTAATGCACTGAAATGAAGAATACTTCAAGATCCTGATTATATTTCAAGGCATTTTCTCATTTAAGTGCAGATTTGACTGGCCCTTCTATGCTGTATATTGATATCTAGCCAGTCTGAAGTAAGAGGTTAAGATAGAAATATTCATGGCCATCAGATATATAGCTATGAGGATGACTTCAGTTAGAGGGGAAAAAAAATGTAGCCAATGCAGCCCAAATAATGCCTATTTAAAGTAAACTTAAATTAAGGTATCATGTATTTCAAGGGATGAAGTATACACAAAGTCTCAGCTGATTACAGAAATTAAAAGTTGACTGGCTGTCCGCCAGCTGCACACTTCCATTGCTACTGACTTGTTTCACCAGAGCCATTAGAGAAGTGCTTTTGGCAGATACTAGAATTGCATTCACAGGATGATCTTATAATGTATATTTAAAGTCCTGAAATTATCTGGTGCCAAGTTTACATCAAATAGTTTAGGTCTGGTGATTAACACATATTTGCAAAGTAAAGTAATGCCAAAAAATCTTATTAGGGAGTCTCAAGGTGTCTTCACCATTTCAGGGGACTAGACTGTCTTGTAAGCTAGAAACCGAGAATTTAAAATCTAATTAATTTTGACAGTTTGGTTATTTACATGAAAACATCAATTTTGAATGCCCTCTAAGTCCTTGAAAATCCTTAAAATTGATGAAATAAATCTGTAATTTCAACTATCATAAAACACTTAACACTGAATCTGAAAACTCTTTCTGCTTTAAATGCATTTTTTCCTGAAGGAACAAGTGTTCACTGTATCAAGAGTTAGTGATCTCTCTCTCAAAAAACCTCCAACATCATCTCAATGTATCTCTGCCTAACGAGTTCACTAGGAAATGAATTATTCAGGTGAACTTCAGTATTTAATAATACTTTGTATTTGAAATGTTTCCCAAGACCTCGACAGAAGCTAAATGAGTGAACAAAGCATCTGAAAAGGTGGAGGTTAAAGACCTGTCTCCTTAGTTGTTTTAAAAGCATTTACTTCCTATCACAAACTGTGTGTAACACAAGCCTCCACTCAATGAAGTACAGCTGTGCAAACAGGGTACAGTAACTGGATCTTGCTTCTTTCACTCAGTCATTTTTCAGCATTATGAAAAGTTCAAGGAAGGGAATCTATGATGATTTTTACAGTCTACTTTCATTGTAGTTAAGGTCAAATGGTTTTCAAAATGAATTACTAAAAAGGCATTTTATTAGGATTCATTTTTCACTTAAGCTGCCTCTTACACTAACAAGTAAATGGAATAAGGTAACTGAATATTGGTAAAATGCTAATCTTTCAGATGCATGAGTCAGCCTAAATGGCCTATCATTCAAAAATACATCACAGGAATATTAGGGACATAAACAAACAATTATTGCACAAGTAATTTAACTGCTAAAGCTATTTCTGATGTCTTCTCTTACAGCTAAGTAAATTAAATCCTGCGCCTTAATCCTATTCTTTCTGACACCAAGGGCACAAATTACATTAAATGCCTTTGCAAAATAGGCATTTGATGATCAGAAATAATTTTTGTTATGAAAAAGTATGTGAAGAAACTGATCAATAACTTTATTTGAAGCAAAAGAATAACATCACAAATAAGCGTAAAACAGATCACTCAAAAACTCAGTCTGTAACCATCAGTACATTAAAATATTGCAATTGTAGTGCCTAAAAGACCTCACTCAAATATAGGAAACAGACCATGCATTCTTCAAGGAATACAGCTGACTGATCACCAACTAGCTGCAACAGAAATACAAATGTATGTGTCTATAGAAGACTTGTGGCGTCACTTTTTCATTACTGATGATGATAACTTGAAAGAAAACAAGAAGAGCTTTTTGAATGAAAATGAAATTATAAAAATTCTTGCATGCACTTTCTCATATGTTTACTTACATAATGACCAAAAAACAGAGCAAGACTTAGATATGATGAATTCCAACATGGATTTTCTTTTAAAAATATCTATGTAGAAAACAGGAAGCATTACTGTATTTTATGGAATTCTCCAGTCAAATTATCCTGTGAAGCCGCAGGAAAAAAGTACGTAATGGAATTGGAGAAGCCACACAGACAATGCTCTAATAGAATTTTTCATGCTTCCTAAGTCAAATGTGATTGTATTGCAGTTATGTATTTTTTAAATTGAATTTGCCAGGTATGTACAAACCCCTATTTTTGATTCAGAAGAGTGACCATCATAGAATCATAGGACAATTCAGACTAAGAAGAAACACAGGAGGTCTCTAGTCCAACAACCAGCAGGATCAGCTTTAAGTTCCTGAGTACTATAGTCATTGGGGTCTTGGAAACCTTCTGCATCTTCTGCTATTATGAAGAACTATCTCTAACTGAAGATAAAGGTGGTATTTGTTTTTCATATAGTTGTGAGGAAAGTTATACAAATTCCAACCTAGGACAGCAAGGACCTGCTGTTTTCCTGGTGTGGCTTTCCCCAGGTTCCTGTTAACAGATGGAGATCTGATAAGCTATTCACACTTGGGGAAGAACAAAACCTCAGAATCACAAAATCTGCTAGGTTGGAAGTGACCACAGTGGTCCATCTGGTCAGTGAGGGAGATGCCATGACCTCTCTGGACAACCTGTTCCAGCATGCAGTGACTTGCACAGTAAAGTTCTTCCTCATATTCAGGTGGAACTTCTTGTGCATCAGTTTCTGCCTGTTACCTCTTGTTTTATTGGTTTCCACCACTGAGAAAAGACTGGCTCCATCTTCTTGGTACTCCCCATTCACATGCTTGTATACACCACAGATGATGATGAGAGGCCTGGCTATGATGTCAAGCGGCCTGACTATGATATCCACCAGCTATCTCAGCTCTTGTGGATGCATCCCATCAGGACCCATGGACTTGTGGATGTCAAGTTTAATAAGTTGTCATTGGACCCATTTCTCTTTGACCAAGGGAAAATCTTTTTCCCAGCCTTCATTTACCCTGGTCTCTTGGGTCAGAGATCCTTGAGGGCTGGTCTTATCAGTGAAGACTGATGTAAAGAAGGCACTCAGTAACTCTGCCCTTTCTGCATCCTTTGTTTTCAGGATACCCTCTGTATTAACTAGTAGGCTCACATTATCCTTTGTTTTCCTTTTGGTATTTATATATTTTCAAAATGCCTTTTTTCTTATCCTTGATATTCTTTTTTCCAGATTCAATTCTGGGTTGGCCTTGACCAAGATATCACATATCTACCTGTTCTGGCCACCTGTCCCCGGCTTCCACCTCCTGTGAATTCCTTGCTTATGTTTCAGTAATTACAGGAGTTCTTGGGTCATCTACAGAGGCTTCACACGCCTTTGGCCCAATTTCTTTCTCACTGGGATGCATCATTCTTGAGCTTGGAGGAAGTGAGCCTTAAATAACAACCCATTCCCTTGGAACCCTCTTCCCTGCAGGGCCTAGTTCAATGGGATTCATCCAACAGGATCCTTAAACAGCCTTCCTAAAGTCCATAGTTGCAGCTTTAGTTGCTATCCTGCTATCTCTTTGACACTGAATGGTACAATCTCATGATTGCTACAGCCAAGGCTACACCCAACCTTCACGTATTAACAAGGCCTTTCTTGTTCATTAGTATAAGGTCAAGCAAAATGCATTTCCTGTCGGAATTTCCACTGCCTGTATCAAGAGATTATCATCAGTGCTTTCCAGGACCTCCTAAACTGTTTGTGCTTTGCTGCGTCGCGTTTCCATCAGATATCAGGATAGATGAAGTCCCACATAAGAACCAGGGCCTATGACTTGAAGTCTACTTCTAGCTGTCTGTAGAAGGCCTCAACAACTTCTTCCTCTTGATCGGCTGACCTGCAGAACACACCCACAACAATGTCATACTATTCCACCCTTTTATCCTAATCCATAAGCTCTCGACTTGCTCATTGCCCTCACCAGGGCAGAACTAAATACATTCTAAGTGCTGTGCCATATATAGGGCAACTCCACCACTGTGCCTTCCTGGTCTGTGTCTTCTAAACAGTGTGTAGCCCTTCATGACAACATTCCAGTTATGTGAGCTATCCTACCACATCTCTGTAATTGCAATGAGATCAAAGGTCTGTGACTGCACACAGATCCCTAGTTCTTCCTGTTTGTTCCACATACTCTGTGCACTGGGGTACAGGCACCTAAGAGAAGTACTTGATGATGACAATATCCTAGTAGGGGTGCAAAGGAGTATTCTATAATCATATCTAATGGTTGCATCTTCAGCTGCTTGATTGAGGTATTCCTTGTTAAGCCTTCTTTTGATACTAGGGTAGTTTTTTGAAGTTTCCCTGTTGGCTATTATTATCTCAACATTCCCCAGCTGATCTCTGCAAGACTGCAGGTATGCTCCAGAGTGGCTAGTGTGTCTTAAAATCACTTGCTAAGGGCCCTCACTAGTATCCTGTCCCTCTAACTTTTCCATACTTTCCCAGTTTGCCAGGGACAAGCCTCATATTATCCCTCTCCCTCATCATATCTAATTTAAAGATATAAGCAACTGCATATTGCTACTGGAGCTAATTATCTTTTAGTACATTGTTGTTGTCATTGTGCAGACTCAATTAACATTTTCTTCCATCACTCAATTTCAACTGTAAAAGAATTGACATGTAATCCCAACAGAGTATAAATGATGCCATGCAGATAGGTGAGAGGAAAAGAAAATTGGTGTTACACAGGACTTACTGGAAGAAGGAAAGGTTATCATATGGCCCTCAGTTTTCACTCTAGCTCTTTAAGTCTGCATGAAGTTATCTCAGAGTCAGACCTGCAGTTGTTATAATCAGTGGGCACCAAGTTGTTGAGAGATCCTAAAACTAATCTAAAGGAAAATGAAGATTTTTCATTTTTAGCACAGTTCAACATATGAATTCTGCTGATAGAAGAAAGATAAGCTTCTTGATAGCCCTGCAGTACCAGCGAAGCACTGGCTATCAAGACGCTGGAACCAGACTTTTTGCAGCAGTCCCACTTCATCTTATTTTCCGGGTTTTCCAAAAGAAAGATGTTTTCCTTCTTTTGCATTTATTTCTTCCCTCCTACTACTCCTCCTAATTAATACATAAAATGGAGTGTTTCACATGCCTTCACCACCATATTTGTAATGCAATCAATTATTCTACTTAGACATTTTTTTTCTGTTTCAAATTAATTTTTCATTACTAGTAACTCCATTTCTGTGAATTTCCAAAATAATGCCTTGGCCATATTTCACTACTTTTGAAGCTATTTCTTTAGTGGAAGTAGAAAATTATCATTGTGCACACAAGATTTCTCTTTAAGATTAATAATACAAAGAGGTTTTTTTGTTGTTCATTTCTGTAGTTACACAGCTCAACACATTTTGATTAACAACAGGAGAAAACATGCATGCCAACAAAACTGTATTCATTTCAAGGAGTGATGTCAATGAAAACAGACATTTGACAAAATCCTCAAAGTCAATGAAATGATAAAGATTTGACAAATCCTGAGTGAATAAAAAAGATTAGATAGGACCTTTCAATTTAAGTACGTGATTTCTATGCATACAGCTTTGTAAGATCTGGATCTAAAGCAATGTGGGGGAAAAAATACAGATAATGAGTCATAAAGTTTTCATTCTCTTTCAGTCAACACTGACTGTAGCTAGGAGAGCAGGTGAAAGTTTCCTTTCAGCACATACTTAAACAGAACCTTCAGTTTTGCTATGCTATGCTATGCTTGATAAGAGATCTTCGGTATTCAGTGAGGCATTGAACTACAATTTATTTAGCCAGGAACTTAGAAGACAACAAAATTACATTTTCTGTGCCATAAATGACCCCACTACAATGAAGTCCACAATGCCAAGCATGTAGCAGAGAAATCTGCAGATCTTCAGAGGCAGGTACTCTTTGCTACATTCACCTATAAGCAATTAAAAGGAATCATCACATGGGTCTACTTCTCTCCAGTCAGAATTAGTAGAAAACCCAGGATGACTGAGGATACAAAAATGGCCTGCAAGATAAATCTTTCAGTCATCCTTTTCTATGCATTTCAATCACCCCTACAAAGATAAAACAGAGAAAAATACATTGTATTAAAAGAATTTATATGCTAAACTATTACTTTTTCTGATTCAAAAAAAACACCCCAACTGTTTGAATACTTAGTACCTTCCTGCGTTGTTCTAATTAGTCTGTCCATAGAATCACAGAATCATAGAATTTCCTGAGTTAGAAGGGTCATAAAATCCAACTCCTGGCCCAGCACGGGACAGCCCCAAGAATCACTACATGTGCCTAAGAGCCTTGTCCAAACACTTCTTGAACTCTGGAAAGCTCAGTGCCGTGACCACCTTTTTGGATAACTTGTTCCAGTGCCCAAACACCCTCTGGGTGAAGAACCTTTTCTAATATTCCCCAACACAACTTCATGCCATTCCCTTGGGTCCTGTCACTGGTCACCAGAGATCAGTGCCTACCCCTTCACTTTCCCTTGTGAGGAAGCTGTAGATGGCTATGAGGTCTCCCTTAAAACTCCCCTTCTTCAGGCTGGACCTTAGCCACTCCCCATAAGGCTTCCTATAGGCCCTTCATCATCTTTGCAGCCCTCCTTTGAAATCTCTCTAATACCTGTATATCCTTCTTATATTGTGGCACCCAAAACTGCACATGGAATTTGAGGTGAGATCACACCAGCACAGAGTAGAGTGGGACAATCACCTCCCTTGACTGTTTTGTGATACTGTGCTTGTTGTAGTCCAGGACATGGCTGGCACTCCTGGCTGCCAGGGCATACTTTTGACACTTGCCATGAACCAGGACCTCCAAGTCCCTTTCCATGGCACTGCTCTCCAGCCTCTTGTTTCCATCTGTATATATATCCAGGGTTGCCATCCTCACATGCAAAATACAGAACTTGTCTTTGTTAAACTTCATGTGGTTGATGATTGCCCAATCCTCTAATTTGTCTAGGTCTCTCTGCAGGGCCTCTCTTTGTCAACAGCTCCTCCCAGTTCAGTGTTCTGTTCATGCTTTTTCAGAATTTGAACAAATCTTTTCTCATGCAGAGCTTTTTCAAAGAATCTCATTCCCTGATGAATTCTACACTTGCATTAAATGAACAACCACTGAGACAGAGCACCACTTAAATATTGTTACTGGAAAGGAAAATTACCAGATATTTTTTAATAAAAGTTGGATAAAAAAATGTATTTTAGGACCCAGAACGGATGTCTTTATTAAAATTGGGAAGTAACCCTAGATTCCATTCCACCTCACATAAAAACAGAAATATACCTACACAGATTAGTTATCATCTCCACAAAAGAAGTAGATATGATCTGTGCTCAACTCTCCTGTTCAGTCTGTTGTGGTGTAGCCCCTCTTTTGTGACTCTTCTGAGCCAACTTTGCTTTATGTTTTTTGTTTTAGTATTGTTCAGTCAGAGTTGCAAGATAAGTTATTTGCCAAAAGGCTCTGCTTCCTGCTTATTAGAAATATAATTCTTATAGGAAAAATTCTTCCTCAGTTACGTTAGTGTTAACATAGAACTGTGCGGGTTTAATGAGAACAGAATTAGATCCAAGGAATTTATCTGGAAGGCTCTGTTATATACCACACACTAAGAAGCATGTATACAGGGAAATGTACACTTTTTTTGGTTGTGGTTTGGGTTTTTTTTGTTAATAAGACACATTTTTCTTACATTGTGACCTTGGCTACAGTGAGTGCTAGCAGTTTGTATTCTCAAGATGATCACACACATAAATCAAAAGACTGGCTGTAAGGAGATCTGCATTCAAGTGGTAAATTAGGGTTGATTCACTATAGTTTCAAACAACATTCTTAACTTCTTCTTCAGCACATTTTTGTTGAGAGGCACCTATCTGTGCATGTACCTGAAACAGAGGAGTTCTCAGCATTTAGGAAGTAGGAGTTCCATCACTGTTTGGAATACATTAGTCATTGCTAATTTCACTCGGCGTCCAGCATCTGATCCTTCTGTGATGCAAGATGTGCTTTTTCTGAGCTTTTTTCAGTAATATCTCTGTTTTTCAGCCCTCTTCTTATGTTACTGTACATGGTCAGCAAACTATTTAGTGAGTGGGCTAACTTGTAATCAAGTAATACATGGTATATGCTCCCATGGCTTACAAGCCAAAAATCGGAGCAACCTTCTACAAAACCTGCCTCCAGAATCTGTGCACAAGCCAAAACTTCCTGCTTGATCTACTGCCACACCAGTTGAAAACACAAATCTGCTCCCACGCAAAAAATCCACAATAAGATCTGCAAAACTTAAGATGCAAAATGGTCTAGGGAAATGTGGGAAGAATCAAGACAAGCCAAAGTATTACATGTGCTACCCAGAACAAACAACAGGCCAGATCATATCCACTCGTAGCAAGAATCTGGGGGACTGAGAATTATACTCAGATACACTTCTGAATCTGTAAAATATTTCAGATATCATGAGGTTAGGAAAACAGAGCTTGACCAGGCCAAAAATAATGGTCATCTCAACCCATATGTGGCCTATGTTATTTCCCATCATCCTTGTAAGCATGGGACATCAATGGAAAGGATAGAGAAAGCCACAGCATTTCCAAAGACTCAGTCTCTTCTAGTAGGAGCAGTTCTCTTGGAAGCTAAGATGCATGACTCAAACTTCATGCAACATAGTTATATTCATGTAAACCAGGGTAAGAATCTCAGTTCATTATATCAGGATAGTCCTAATCCATGGCCAGTGAGTTTTTCATACAGTTTCTGGGAACTGAACAGTCTGTTTTCACAAAGATCATGGAAACCCACAAAGGAATAAAGGTTATCAGGTAAGATTCAGAAATCAATTCACAGGGACTCATCTCTGACTTGACTCACAGTTTTAACAGAAAATGAATGTGCATTCCTTTGTGGGGAAAGATATTGAGAAGACAAATGATCCAAAGCGATTTTAGCATGCAAATGTTGGATTTGGACACTTCCACAGACAAATAGGAAAAATTCAAAGATGAATAAAAACACAAAAGGAATGAAGTATTTGTACTGTATATACACATAATCTCTGAAAATTGTGGAATATTTGGCAAGTCTTTCAGTCTGCAGCAGGTCTCTCACACAACTTCTTCTACATCAACTTGCCTGACCAACCTGTTTCTCTCACCTTCCTGAAGCCAATTGTTCCAAGTGCCCTAGTTGCTTGGAGCAGGTCTGCAGCCACTTAAAAGTTTTGCTTGCCTGAGCTGTGGATGATCTCTGTAGCAAAGATTTAAGACTAGATCCTCAGGAACTATGATGATGGCAGCTGTTACACCTTCACTTGTCTCTTTCATGGGTGTATAAGGCTTGATTTGGGTATCCTGCTTTCCTGTGTTAAGGCTTTCATAACAGATGCTTTATGTGAAAAGATGTTAAAACAGCTCTGATTTGTACCAAAAAATAAATTGTTGCCATGGCAGTTTCAAAGATAACTAAACCATAGCAGAAAATCCTCTTTGTCAACCCAATCCCAAGCCCTGTCAAACCTTTTCCACAAATATTGGCCTCAAGTTTTAAAAACTACACTTTCTTTAGTGAGGGTTCCTATGGGTTATAGCGAGGTTTATCCACCTTACACCTTCACAGCCTCTTGACAGAGTGACAGAGTATATGTTAACTTCTGCAAGTCATTGATGCAGGAAATTTTTGCAGCACTTCACTCTTTCTGCACCTTTTTTACTACAAAGAGGAGCATGTGGCTCATTAATTTCACAACTATAAATCATCCTGTTGGTGAAATTAGATCTATATATTAAAATAAAACCTGCAACGAATTTCTGTGTAAAGGAGAAGATCCCCAGCAGCTGGTGCAAAGTGACTTCTGTAGATCTGTGGCGCTTTATACAAGCTACAGATGACTCAAGCTTCTCCAAATATGGCCGATTACAGCACTGGCAATCTTCAGTTCTGAGCATTTGCCAACCTGTATAATATAACAGTGTTACTGAATACTGATGGCAAACTATGGTATAAATGTGTGAAACGCATTAACTGTGACCAAATTAGCACTATACTCATTAGCCTGATGATAAAAAGAGAACTGAGACTAAACAAAGTAAATACTTCTTTTAAAAAAAGGTACTTAAGAAAACTAAAACCATTTTTTTACTTCAGCTCTTTTTTTTTCCTTCCCCAAAAGTGTCTCAGCCACTGAAATGTCAGCTTATGCAATTTGAGAACATATTCATCTTGGAGGATCTTAGAAGGAAATTGCTGGAATGAACTAAGAAAAAAAAAGAGAAGATAATTCTCCTTTTGTTTTTTTGTGTGTGGGAGTGGGGGTGAGAGTTCTCATTCTCCTGTATTCTGGGCTGTCTTTACAAAAGATTGATGTCTGGTGTCACCGTTAGGAAGTGCAAACTGTTCAGCTTCATTGCAATCTATGTCCTCATCCTCTTGCTCTGCAGGATACCACATACTTTGGCAGGCAATATTCAGATGGGAAGCACTTTAATGGCAAGAATGGATGCCAGTGAAACCTTTTCCCACAATGTTCAAAACTCTGAATGTGCATACGTTAAAGCAACACAAAGCTGCAGGATATTAGGAAGAAAACAAGAACTGATACTAACTTAGCCACATTAATCTTACTTTGTTGCCCCCCAGAATGATGCATTCAAAGAATGCTACAGAAATACACACAGAAAGGGAAAAAAAAAAAAGAAAAAAAAAGAAAAAGGATGCACTGGAACGAATTAAAGTCTTCCAACCCAAAAGCATAAACATATTTTTTCAAAGGAAATATCCATGGCCCCATCATGTAACTTTTACCTTTTAGGTTGAATTCCTGCATTTGTTTATTTGGTTCATCATTTTTTCAAGCTAGGTAAAGTAAGAATTAACATTGATAAGTAAAGGGAGTTATTCTGGTGTAAAAGAGGAATTAGCTCTCCACAGTTTTCTATTCCAGTATTTTATTAAGCCCAGTTCCTGAAGGACAGATGTGTGGAAATGCACACTACATTTGCAAAGGAATCTATTGAAATGTACAGACACATGAAGAAAGCCTAGGGGACATCAAGACACACCACCTCCCTTAAACTTTTAAAATATTTTAGAAAACAAAATTTACATCCAATTTTTGTCCCACTCCTTCACTGATTTGCAAAACCATAGTCAACCACTTTAATCAATGCTTATGTTTTGTACTCTCTATGGACCTGATTCAAAACTTAGCGAATTGAGTTGAAAAATATGCATTAAACTTTTACAGAATCAAACCAAGTTGATTACATATTATTCAATTCAAAATAAATGACAGTTAACACTTTGAAGTCAAGTTCAAGTATTTAGTAAGATTAGCTACCCATATTTATATATGCATTTGTTTTACAAGTCCCAAATCATTTCTCAGCAAAATAAAAAGAACCTATATAGTAACAGGTGTGCTTATTTAGCAGTGAAAGTTCCATTGAATTTGGTAGTCATACAGCTTATTTATAGCATATGTGATGTACACAAAAAGAAATCTGTACTTTGTGTAGTTTGGACCAGTATTGTCAGTATTCATATTATACTCCCATTCCTAAAAGCACATAGTTAACCATAGATCCTTTGTGTCCATCAAGTAATTACCTATCACTACATCCATCATAGAACAGATTGGATCTGGACACTATTTAGCACATTGAAACTTTAATAGGCTTTTCCATTTATCATTCTAACAAGAAGGCCATGGAAGTCATGCAGACAGATAGATTAGATAAAGAAGGCAGAGCACAGACAACTACCAAAGCAGGCATCTTCAATTTAAATACAAAGAAGAAGGAGGACATGTAGGCTTGCCTCCATACCCCACCAAGATGGGATCCATCTGGAAGAGCCCACTCTAAAGTGTGTCAGCTAGGACTACCTAGAGGATGACTCCAGCACCAGAATGCTATCTTTAAGGTTTTGTCTCCCACCACTCCCTGCTGCATCTCTTCCTCAGGGGACAGACATGTGCCTAAATTAGGACTACACAATTAGGTCTTTACATTGGAGGCTTCCAAGGGGATACAGGTACCAGCAGCATGCTCACACTTAGCCAAAAGGCATAAAAAGAGCCTTTAAGAGAAGCCTTTTACTTGAGTGTCCATTGCTACTAGTGCTATCTCGAATTTCAGCTATCAGTATACTCCATTTCCTCTTTCCCCAAAATATTAATAAATGATTACTAGCTGAAGACAGGTGAAGCCACACACAGTAGAGTTTTAGGTACAGAGTTCATTTCAATGTGTGCTGTAAGTTCTGGCACTGATGTCTGGGGGCCGAAGGTGCTCCAGCACTGCCAGAAAACACTGAAACAGATTGCAGAAATGGGAGTGCAAAACGATGGCTTGGAACACCAGCAGCTAACAGATGCAGCCAGAGGTGCAGGGGAGCAGGAATACCAACAGGCTCCAATGATGCTAATTCAGACTGATTTGTCAAAGAACAGCTATAGCACTTGACCTGTAAAGGCACTCCTCCTACATGCTCACTGGGTTTTGCAGCCACATGTCTCCTGAATGATGTTGTGTTTTCTGACTTTAAAGGCCAACAGCTAGTGGCTGGATAATTAGTACCAGAGCTAACAGAAAGGAAAGGATTTCAGAGACAGAAAATAGCAAGTACGGAAAAGAATGAATTTTAACTGATCAATTATGACACTTTAACACATCCAACTATAAATTATTTAATTTTTATCCTTTATCTGTTTGCTTTAAGCTATAAAACAAGCTTAGACTGAAAGCTCAATGCAGGACACATCTGTTGTACTTTCTACTTTCCAAACACGCAAAAATCAGCATTAAAGCTATGAAGTGCAAGATACTAGACTGCAGACTTACCTCAACCACTAAAATGGTATATCGGAAACAGATCTGCCTAAGAAAAATAGGCTCCCCTAAAGTCATTATTATCTGGCAAGGATAGGGTATTTTGTGTTCAATATGAAAACAGAAAGAGGTTTTGCTGCTTTGAGATTTCTGCTTAAAATCCATTACCAGACAAAAGAATTGATGAGAGTGTGCTGTTGGCTTCTTTAGGCAGAGTGTGCCAAATGTAACTCTAGTCTAGCAAAAAAATCCTATTACTCCACAGCCAATCTCCTCCTACTATTAGCAGGGGAGGAGAGGGAAACAGAGAATCTTTCTCTTTATCTGAAAAGTGTTGATTTTTTTATGGAAAACATACTTGTAAGTACAAAGTTTTACAGTGTGTTAAGACATATTGAACAGTAAGCATTTATGTATAATTTCAAAAGGATATTTTATTACGCACGCCAGTACCCATTATCTCTAAACCCAGCATGGGAGCTTTCAAAACTTGTACATTAGATGACTACCCCATATTCATCCCAGCACTTAGTCTTCAGAAAAAGGTCCCAGCAATGACTACTTTTCAGCTGCCTGGCCAGGAGACATCTAGTGGCAGTGAAACAATGGCCAAAGGGAGGCAGAGCACAACTACACCAGTCCAGGCTAAAAATATCCTTTAGCCAAAACTCAGAGAAATTGCTAGGAGCTTACACTAGGGAATCAGGACCTGGATAATCAAAGTAGCATAAGTTACAGGTTTCTGTATCACAACATCTAATACAGGAACCTTCTTCACCTTCAGGCAGAGAGAAGGGGAAAAGTAGAATGAATAGATAGATAGATAGATAGATAGATAGATAGACAGATAGATAGATAGATAGATAGAAAGAATAGGGGGAATTGTAGGAACACAAGCCAACCTAATTTAGATTTAGTTGCTGAAACACATGAGGACAGTAAATTCACATGTTTATAAAGAGCTTGAAGGATATAAAGGTTGACATGATTCTGTAGAAACAAATCAAACCGTTATTTAAGCGAGAGTTTAAATAATTTTAATCCCATTTAAATAACATTCTCAAATATTTAACCACTGTCATGGAGAAGCAGCATGTCTGAGAAAGCAAATGGGAATTGAAAGACATGGGCAGAATAGTAAATTTCTTTTTTCTTTAGTTTATAGCATGAAATTTTTACTTCAGAGGACTGTTGTTTACTTCTATCTGCTACTAGCAAAAAGAAGTTTTAGTTTAAGAGTACTGAATGCTCTCCTTACTACCCCCCAAAATTACAAGAAAGACAGTATTGCCTTGATAAGACTTGGGTAAAATAATAAATGTTTTTGCAGGATGTCAGTACAAATTATTAATAGTATATGTGTCTGCTTTCAAATCTAAAAGCAAAACAAACATCTGCATTTTGCAATTGTCTGAGGCAAACATAGATGTACATTGAATTCCATCACAACAGTTTTCTAATCATCCACATATTTTCTCTGAAACTATATTACAAATCCTCAGAGGAAGCACAATCCTTTCTGTGTATTTGTTGAGCATATAGAACCTACCTGTCTCTTCTGAGACTTTGCAAATCTGCTGTACCATAAGACCGCATAAGGTCTGAATATTCAAAGTTATAAGGAAAGATTTATAAAGGTGTACAAGAGACAGATACATTTGTTTCTGGAATAGGATAGGGCTGGTGAAGTAGTGCTCAGTGGAAAAGCAGGTGGTTGAGATTATGATCAACCAATCAAACAAACTCACACAAGCTGGGCCAGATGGTCCTTTTTCTGTTACTAATATTACTTATGTTCCTATTCAGCTGTAAGAAGTTACAAACAGTTTACCTGTTCAGATTTTTCTGACTCAAATTACACAAGATCAATGCTCTCACTTCACTGTCACATTAAAACTTATCATGACACTGTCTGTAGTTGTATTTAATAATTTACAGTGCTGCCTACCCAGAGGAAAAACTGGCAAGTGTAACAGAAGAAGTTTTGCCTTTTACAACACCAATTACGTAGCAAACCATATAAAAATGGAAAGGAAAAAACCCAAGCAAAACCCTGAAAACCTAATCTAGAGGATTAAGTGCTACTAGATACAAACAAAATCTAAAGTCAAACCATATTTCCTGCATTAAAAGATGAAATTTTGAAGGAAAACTAATGGGCATGACTTACCTGTAGTCACACAGATTGCTTGACACATTAATCTACAACTACACCAACCATGTCTAAATCTCTCCTTCATCTTGCATGGGTCACAGTTCAGAGGCTATAAATTTAAGTTCAGAAAGGTATTTCACAGGTGCAATAAAAAAAATAACTTTTCTAACCTCCCAATTTGCATTAATTTATTTCAAAACTATACAAGTAATTTTCATATGTGAACTTACATCTTATTTTGAAATTTGGACTAATACGAGAGTGGCTTTAGTATGACAGCAGATCTAAATTACTGTTAGCAAAGCAAACATGACCAGCTGTGGAGTATACTCTGATGCTGCAGAGATTCTGATAAACTAGTGAAAAAGTTAATGAACATAGTGACAAGCTTTACAGTATTACAACCAGAACCCAGGGCAATCCACTCAACAGCTATCTATAATTTCCAAAACAGTGCTCTCTCCACTGTAATGTGATATCATACATAATAATTATATTTGAGACAGTGTAAACTGTGCCTATCACACACTTTATAAAAGTTTATAAATTATTCTGCATTTTTGTCTATTTACATTTTAAATGACGTCTTGGTCAATTAGAGTCTGAGTTTTGATTCAGCTCTTCAAGCACTCCAGGTGCAGGAGCATGAAGGCATATGAAGAACTGCTAAATTCCAGTTCACATCTATTGGCACCATTTGAAAACTACAAAAATGTATAAATTATCTATACCTATTCTCCATATATCTTTATTAAAGCAGGCATAGAACATGGTACTTCCTTCAGCTACTGATATTCATAGTTACAGACTGCTGTTTCATTTCCTTGTAATTGTTCCAGAGGAATGCTGGAGGAAGAGTTTGAAACTAAAAATATACTACAGCTCCCAGTATAGACCATATTTCAGGAATGACTTTGACAACATACTTCACACATTTTCTTGATCCTGATTCTACAGACATGTAAACATTTTAAGTTACACATGGTATGGGGTTTTGGCTGGTTTGTTTACCATTTATAGTGACAGTACACAGCACATTTTCTTTAAACATATTAGGCTGGCTTGTTAATGGAGTGACAGGTGGAATGAGCATAGCCAAAGCCAATAGAAAGAAGGAGACTTTCCACGTAGCACAGACAGAAAACCTTGCATGGGATTATTCAAATCAGGATGTCGCTATAAATCTCTCAGAGTTGTGCCCCACCCTGAAATGACACAGTGGGCAAGCAATACGTGGGTTTTGACACATTTCAAAGTTTTGGGGTATCTGCCTTGAGAGATTCTTCTTGTTCTATTTTAAATATGTATCCACTGTTGTGGGAATGCAGAACTTCAGAGACCAGAAGCCTTTGCTATATTCCAGCATTCTCACATTTCAAGGAAAGTCACATGAGCAGTTGTATCTCAAGAGTCTCATTAATTTTGGACTTGCTCACATGGAAATGTGATTACTTGTGTGTTTAAGTGTTTTGTTCAATCAGAACCACAGAGATTTAAAAATGCTGCTTTTATTCTGCACCATGTCCGGTCTTGATAGCCTTTGTATAGCTAACTGAACAACTGAAACAATTTAGTATTTATCCATGTATTGCAACACTTAATGCCAGCCTCATTACTTTCAGCACAATAAAATAAGCATTGATGCAAGAAATTGATCTGAAAGGGCATATTATACAGCAAAATATAATGAGAGGTAGTTTTGGGGAGTTTCTTCTGAAGGCCACATCCATAATCCCAGAGTGATCACCTGACTAAATATTATGTTAGTGTATTGTATATATAGATGTTGTTATGTAGATTTTATTCTGCCTTTGAATAATTTAATGAAGACTACTTACTCTCTTCCTGTTTTACTGTAGCAGAGTGGAATGCTCATACATTATTAGCCTGAACATCTGAAGGACACTTAAAAATTGAATCATAGAATCAAAGACAATAACAAGATACTCTATGCCAGCCACCACAGTCTTTTCTAAAATTCTTCTAGCATATTTTCACGTGTAGCAATATTCTACTTGACTCTTAGATAAATAGATGAACATGCATGAAATGGGAAGCATAGCAAGCACATTTCTCGGATAATTCTCAAAAGCACTAAAAAAAGGTCATGGTCAAAACTTTCTGTTCACATTTAATTCAACTCTCTTCTCTGCCAGCAGAGAAATCAAGTGAACAGATCAAATCAGACCTCATAGTTTCATGAGCCTACCCAGGGACAAAGATCTGTTTAAAGAAAATCTGTGAGTGATTTTGCTGTGAGCATTGGCATTTTTTTAAATATTTAAAGGTTTTTGGACAGTCTCTTTTTATTATAATTACTTAGAACCTTTCATTTTAATACAGTTTAATGATTAAAAGAAATTATCTCAGAAAGTGCCTGGTGCATTATTATATTGAGTGTTTGGTGTCTTATGGACATTAGAAGTTTACATATAAATTGCCAACCTTGTGACTAAGGAGTATGCAGTTTATGACCTCATGCACCATGAAATCTACAGGTGGAGTGGTTTTCTTGCATCTTGAAGAGTGAGCCATAAAGGACAAATATTTGCATTAAATTCTCAGATAAATCAAGATTATCACCAACCATAAAGATCTAGAAGATTGTTCCTAGTCACGTCAGAAACATACCGCATGATTAATTTTTTTTTCTGGATAGAAGAGATTTTGCTGATGGCAGAGTACCAAAAAAATGATTTTGCTCTTAAATATTTGTTATATGTCAAAATGTTGCAGGAAGAAGAAAAAACAATGTACTGACTAATTACCGATTGTACTAGAAAAGCTCAATGAGATTATTATTGAGAAATACATCTGCTCTGCCATGAAATTTCTGACTTAGTTTTCACCCAAAACATTTATCCTAAATCTATACAATGCCTAATGTTTTGACCTCCGGATGTCAACCAGGTCTTTGGACTGGCCAGACTCCAGCTCCAGGGCCTGTGAGAGGAACTCACCAGCTCCAGGTTACACATTGCTGCTGATTTTCCCAGACATGGCTTTGCCCCACCTTAACAACATCCTCATGGGAAACTCTAGTTTAGAATTAGGCCTGTTGCTATGACTCCAGTGATGCTTCTGGCAGAGCGTGTCAAAACGCACCATCTTGTATTCATGGCCATCTTTTACTGACTAGTAAAGCTCTTAACAAAGAACAAGAACGCCCCTCTACCCCTCAGCTATTCATTATATCACTTTGCATGTCAAGATCTATTTGATGTTTCTTCAGCCCAAAAGATCTGTACAAAATCACTAAAAATACAGAAGAGACAGTTGGCTATGTACAAAACACAGGGAGACTGCAATTTTGGGCTCTTAACACAATGGCTTTTCTGAAGTTAAATTTACACAAATGTAAAATCAAGACATTTGAACAACACGCACAAAAGATATCGCACTCAGAAACATGCCATACTCTGCGTACTTCTGTACCCCTCTGCAGTACTGTCACCCATTGGTGTACAGGTAGAAACGACTGACTGTGGACATGGATCCTACTCATAGCCTATTTTACTAAGCCAGTTTTCATCACAATTGAACTTTAAAACTTCAAGCGTGCACGTAGGGATTTGCCTGTGACCATTATTCTGGATTAATGGATGAGCTCCAGAACACACTGCACATCTGATGAGATCTCCAGCTGCAACCCACAATTACAATTTATCATATACAAGATCTGCTGGGTTCTCTTAGGAAATGGTTTTAGAAGTAAGGGAGTGAAGATGCCACAGGTCACAGCCAAGGGACAGCTGAGGAAACCTGATGTGATTAAGGCAGCCTTACACAACCATCAAGAAAAATTTTCAGCTCAAAATACATCTGTGCAACCAACTCTACTATAGCAATTGTGGAGACAATGACCAAAAAAACAAGGAAAATGATACTATATTCTCCCATAAAAAGCACTTTCTACAAACAGAATTTTATAGGACTTGCCTGAGTGAAACACTGAGGTCATAAGAGAGAAGTTTCAAGGGGCGAGCAGAGTGGATAAGTCAAATCCTTTATAAATAAGCATCAGCTATGTGTTTGCTACGCGTGAACTCAGTACTACTGAGGGAGCCATGAAGGAGGGAGGCATGGGGATCTAACTTAAAAAGAAAGAAATCATTAATAGAAAAATTCCAAGAATACTTTAACAGCTATAATATTAAGAATTTAATAAAGTATACATTTCACAAGTCCAAAATGTCTGAATTTCTGTATAGCTGCAGGAAAGTAAGAAATTACTTGGTCAAGCAGCTAATGGAGAGAATCAATAAAATGCTGGGGACAAAGGATAATTTTATATGAAAAGTACTGTTAACAAACTTTAAATTAGATCACAATAAATTTAAATATGTCAATATTTGACAAATAATTACTGTTTTTAAATGGCCATAATTCTTTCAGTGGGAATTTAAAATAAAAATAGGAAGTAGAATAAGATCAATTGTAAAGAGCACTAATAAGCTGATTAACAACATATATATTAACAGGCTATACTTGTGTCCAGATGATCAACTATGTTTGCACTTGGACAGCAGGAGTAAGTAAAAGCTGCAAATTATCTTGTTAACATGAATTACCCCAATGAATAACATTCTGTGGGGATTGTGCAGATTTATACTAAAGCATATATAAGGACCCCAAATTTGTAATATTATTTGTATACAGATTAAGTGGTCATTTTTCACTTAGAAAGAAAAATATTCATGCTCCTTCAGTAAAAATGGAATTTATCACAGGCATGTTGTGACTTTGCTCTAGTTAGTAATTTTTATTTGAAATCTTGTTCTCTCTTCATTTCATACAAAACAAAATACAATGCAATGGATATCAAAATTAGAATAAAAAGTCTTTTGTTTATTTCCTACAAGGGTGTTGAAGGTTAATATATATTCAGTTCCAGCTAGGTAGGATGATTCAGAGACAGTCATAAAGGTAACTATACTATAACTTGTAGATCAAGATTTCTCGTGTCTCTGGATCTTACACCTCTGAAAAGTTTTTAAAAATCCCTTTCCTTGGCAGTATAGTGGATTTCTAAACTGGGCTGATGCACATCTGAGCAACAAAGCAGTCTGGGTGAGGTGGTAGTTAACTTAAAGGGGAAGAAAATGCCAGGGTAGGGTGTGAATGGAGAAGACTAATGGTGTGACAGGGGGTTGTTTATGGATTTGTGTAATCCCACTGGTGGCCTGCACAGTGGGGGAAACATTAAGTACAGGGTGACCAGGGCTGCTCCCTTCCAAGACAGCTCACAGTGCGTGGGGCTTGAAATTATTTTAAAAAGTGTAGCAAGGACAAAGAGACAGTCCCTCCCTTCTAGAACCTGAATTAACACCACATAAGTATTGATGACATAGAATCATAGAATCATTTATGTTGGAAAAGACCTTTAAGACTGAAAGGCAAACATGTACCTAAGCCATGCTAGCACCAAAGCTTGCACAGGCAAAAAGGCTAGCGACAAAGACCACGGTACACATAAATCTGACTAACTTTGCAGGTGTTCCTCAATTATACAACCAAGAGTTTCAATATTTATCTTTAAATAATTCACTCTCTTCTTACCTGAATTTAATTTTCTCCTAAGCAACTTTCTGGTCTGTTCTTCAGTCAGCCTTAACATATCTAGACATCACTTTGCTATCCTTATGCTGGAGATTCAACAGTCACTTTTATTGCCATTTTGAAAGTGTCACTTCACAGTACTCTACTGAACCCAGTTTTGAAAGAAATGGGACTTTGTTTTCTGCCTTCCACATAGAGTTCTTTCCCAGAGACCACAACAACAATAAATTAAACCCTAAATAGGTTCTCCTAGTGACTGACAGCCATTTTATACAGTTTTCAAAACTAGCTGATTGCATCAGTTTCATTTTCACCAGTGCTTTTGATTTTTAAAAACAGAAAAAAAACCCTCCATTTAAAACATGATTTCTTTGTAAAACTCCCTTAGATTGGAAGCACATGCAGAAAAACTTGAAGGTTTAAAGATCTTTAGTATTAAGCTTCTTTGGTTGCTAAGACCAGAAATTAAAATATTTTTTTAAGGATAAGAAAAATTGGAAGGTAACATATTCTTCTAGAACCAACATCAAAATACTTTTATTATTTAAAGTTGAAATTCTGAACACAGATTTCCACCAGGCAATGACATTGACTAAATTTATAGAAAAGTAAGAAATAAATAAAGTATACATCTTCCATTGCAAATTTTGCCCAAGTCTAAGAAATATGATTCAGTGTTATGCACATAAACAACTGTTATAAGTCAATAACAGATTTGCACAGATTTCTGACACATCAGAATATAAAGCATAGCTATCTTGATTTTTAAATAACTTTTTAATAATCCAAAAATTAAAACATCTCATGGCATCAAAATTCTACTGACTTCATGAAGTTCAGTATTTACTAAAGCTTTGTAGAAGCAACTTTTGCTGAAAATAATTTAAAAATAATGTTAAACCATTCCAGTGTCTTGAGTACAGTATCCTGTACTCAAGATCAACAAAATATGAGGAAACATGGTTGTTGGTAAAATAATAATTGGTTTTTAATAATAGCAAGGGATGGTGGACATATGTCTGTATTTCCAAATAATATCCAACAGCAGGTTTTGGGCCGTGGTTCTAATATTGTTTTTGTAATTTTAATATAAGCCAAAGCTGTCACTTCTGCAGAAGAGATGATCAAATTTATTTCTTTTTTCTGTGCATTGTGCTTTTGACTTGGGTATAAAGCTTCCAAAAATTCTCCCAAAGGGATGATACCTAATTGAGGTAAAATTTTCCTTTCAAAATTTTAAACATCTTTAAATGATGAAAATCAATGACAATCCAGATGCAGTGACCTGGAATTACCTTATCAATACAAACTTGCAATATAACAGAAAATAAAGGACTGAAAAAAACCACTAAAATTAATTGTAAAAGAATATTGAAAAATAGATCAAATTTCTTCAAGCTTTGATTTTTTATCCATTACCACAAG
Source organism: Acanthisitta chloris (assembly GCF_000695815.1). Lineage (NCBI taxonomy): Eukaryota > Metazoa > Chordata > Aves > Passeriformes > Acanthisittidae > Acanthisitta > Acanthisitta chloris. Next base: position 59,029 of record NW_008665348.1, on the reverse strand, counting down.
GTAGCCCTTTAAACATTTTAACCTATTCTTTGAGAACAGTCCCTAAAAAATCAGCAACATAGTTCTAGGAAGACTGGCAAACATTGTACTAAATCAATGAGATTCAAAAGCAACAACAAATTTGGAGTTCTGATAATATTCCTTTGGATTTGAGAATGTTTATAATGTACTCGTGTCACACTTGTTAAAATGTATTATTTTAACTTGAAATAATAAATTCTAGAAATTTACTCCTTAAAAATATTTCTATTGGGACTGAAGATTTTTCTTCAGTATTCAGTAGGACCAAGGGGTAAGGCTTAGTAAAACTACAATTATTGTGTCAGTTCTAGTAAAATAATGCAGTTTAGTAATACCACAGTATTAGAACCTACTAATAGTAAAATCTGCCTTCTGTGTCACAACATAGTGCTATGGCTACACCTCTGAGAAATACTGGTCTGAGCACATCTCAGTGTATTGACTCCACAGCTGAATTCAAACTAAGGGCACACAAATCTAAATTAACCTTGATCAGTATTAACAGAAAATGTACTCAACTCTTTACTTTGACTAAAATGCAACCAAATAAACAAACCAAACCTTTAGATGAAGTAATGTTTAAGGTTCAATCGCACATATTTAATGTTATCCATTTGGGTGTAAATCAATTTATATTCCCTGCAATCAACCAAGTTGTATGAGTTAAACAAAAAAAATAAAAGTAAAAGCAGTCTAACAACACTATATCCTAAATAATGATCTAACAACTTTGAATTAGTATGGTAACGGATAAAATATGAACACTACTTGTACCTTACATGGGCTAGACATACATATTAGGAATTGTTTCTGTAAATCTTAAAGCACATGAAGCACAACATAATAAGGAATAACAAAAAATGAAAGTTCTTATTAAGTTTTAAGCATTTTGGATGTTTTAGTTGCTTTTATATAATAAGATACTACATTTGGCAATAAACTAATTACATTCAAATAACATAATGTGTTATCTGTATCACATTATATGTGTGTTTTTATTTAAACAGATAATTACCATATTGGTAATTTTCATTCCTGATATATTTACAATACTTTTAGAATCAAATGTAAGTTTCTAAAATGGAAACCAATCTAAAAGTATTAGGGTTTTCTTGGGGGGATGGGCATTTGCTGGAATTTATGGGAGGTTTGTTGTTGTTGTTATGGATATTTTTCTGCGCAAGGCAGCTAATTTCTGCCACCAGTAAAGGGTTGTCAATGATATAAACAGTACCAAATATTTTAGGATTTACCTTCTTTGGATTTTTTGCTTCCTGGTTAGGGGGCATACAGAAAAAGCATAATGAAATGGTGGAACTGGTGTTTCAGCCACCGCATCACAAACTCATAGAGAGCTGAGAAAGCTGAGCCTCTGTGGGATTCAGAAGTTTGACTCCTTTTCTGCAGTACAGTGGGAAGGGAAACATAGCCAATATTATTAATGGCTTTCAACCTCTTTGTCAGCACAAACCAGTTTCAGATTTCTAAAAGACAACAACCTGACTGGAAGTAGTGAAGAAGAAAGCTGGTGAAAAGGGAAATGCCTTCATTTCACCATCTTGCTTACAGTTACCACAGTTATGTTTAGACACCAAGTGTCAGATTCAATACCTGGAAATCAAATTATTTGAAATTTATAATATTCACAGATGCCTGCTTTGCAACCAACCATTTTAGGCATCCATAGGTGCAATGACATTCGTTTTGGCCAAGTTTATTGGACAGCCAATATTGTCATTATCACATGTCTCTGCAGTTAAAGACGGAAAAAAAAAAGAAGCCACTACCAAACCCACATCAAGTACAAAAATGAGTGAATTTGTATGACACGGAAAAAAACTGGAAACTGAGCTATTGAAAAGAAGTGAAAGACAGGTTAATATAATATACTGCATTTCTTTAGGAGAGTGCTAGTGAGCTCAACTTATTTTGAAAAAGATACTGTGTTTCTTACCAAAGGGAGTCATATGCTGTGAACATGTTTATCTTGAACACCCAATGTTTTGCACTTCTGATGATGAGCAAATTCCAGTGTGCATTTGATATGCTAATCATATGTCTACCCATATTTTACAGTGTTCTCTTACAGGCTGGCAACGAGAACACACAGGGAAAATGGTTCAACCAGTCTTCATACCGATCTGATCACTTTGGGAGTGGGAGGATTTAAGCTCTCAGGATAGCATACTCCTGTTTGGGAGTTATTCCATGAATGATGCTTTCATTGCACACATCTGAAAGACTTGTGCTTAACACATGTTATGCATCTAGCTGCAGTAGTCAGGAATCTTTCCATTTTAACAAAATAACTCATGTAAATTCATCAGCAGTTAATATAAAGATTATTCTGTAGCTGTGGAGAACTTATCTGTAATAATTTATTTATCTGTAACAATTGATTCATCTTCAGCATTAGTAAGGTCATAAAGGCTTGCCTCTGTATCACTCAGTATTCAACGTGGCTTGATATAGACCTGTGTCTTATTTTTCTTTTTCCTGACTATATATCTTGCTTACTGTGCTGGTTTTGTGTGGGGTCAAGTTGGTTTTCTTCACAGTGGCTACTGTGGAGCTAAGTTTTGGATTTGTGCAGAACACAGTGATGACAATCTACAGATATTTTTGTTATTTCTGAGCAGAGTTTACACAGAGCCAAGGCCTTTTCTGCTTTCCATACTGGACAGTGGTAAGGAAGTTGGAGGTGCATGGGAGCCTGGGAGGAGACACAGCCAGGACAGGTGACCCAACCTGACTAAAGGGATGTTCCACACCATCATACTCAGTATATAAAGTGGGGGGAAGAAGGAGGCAAGAGGAGATGTTTTGTGATGGTGTTTGTCTTCCCAAGTAACCATTAAGTGTGATGGGGCCTTGCTTTCCTGGAGATGGCTGAACAGCTCCTGCCCATGGGAAGCAGTGAGTTAATTCCTTTTTTTGCTTTGCTTGTGTGCATGCTTTTTCTTTTCCTATTTAACTGTCTTTATCTCAATCCACAAGTTTTCTAGCTTTTACCCTTCCGATTCTCTCCCTGAGCCTACTGGTAGAGGAATGAGCAAGCAGCTCCACGGGACTTGGTGGCTGGCTGGGGTTAAACCACGACACTTATAATCATCATTGTTATATCTATGTAATCAAACCTTCCAGTTAATGCCTCTCAAGTTTCTATTATTTAGAAATGCAGTAGATCTTTCTGGGTTTATTGACTCATAATTTCCTGAGAAACTTTTCTTAGGGGATCATAGTGAAAATTTCCTACTGTTTTACAGTTCTTCAGCAAGCTTTTTGCTTGACTTCTATCAGCCTGTAGATCTTCCATTTCTTTACTCATGCAGGATGGAGTTTACCTTTGGCAAGAGTCAAATCTCTACTTGGCAGTATCAGCACAGAAAACATATAACTTGGTGGTTATGATCTCTCGGAATTTTTGTGTAATTTTTCCATTCATAACATTGACCAAGGGAAATGGAAATTGGATCAATTTTATTTTTTTTTAACAAAGACTGTAAGACTGTTGAATCAGGTTCAGGTCACCCTGTAATAGATGTTTATAAACTCTATTAGTTCAGCTATTAAAGTAAGATAGGGAATATAAAAATTACTGTTCAACTGAACTGTAGATTCACACTTTCTATACATTCTTGCATAGCTTATGGGAACACGAATTCACATTTAGACACCTATATTGATCTACATTTTGTCAGTTTGCATGAAATCTATAAACAGCATAAATATATCAGTTTTGCAAAGGTTTCCATAAATGTAATTCTTAATTGTCCAACTATAAATTATGAAAGGAGAAAATCATCTATGAACTACATTTATTGAACTCAGTTGAGTTATGTCAGGGATAAACTTGCTAATTTTTTGCTGTCTATTTTATCACACCTTGAAATATATATAAGCATTTTAGGTGAGCTATATTGCTTTGATTTTGGTCTTATTTATGCAATCCAAGTATTAGTACAGAAATTCTGAATTATGTTTAATGGAAGATAAAGTCAAAATCTCCAATCTAATACCCCTTCTTCAACTTACCCTTCAGTATGGTATGAGCTATATATGAGCTATGAACTACGAACTGAAAAAAAAATCACCATTTCCCAGCTGCAACATACAGATGATTGTTTAAAAGAATAAAAAACTGGATATATGTGCACAACAATGTGGAGTACAGTCAGTCCTGATTGCAAGCCAGCTGTGTGAGCTTGAGCTGTCATTACCAGGGTTTAACTTACTGGGTTAGACTAAAACTTAACACATCTTTTTCTTTTCCTTTAAGAAAATAGAGGTAGCTTCATGTAAAGGAAAAAAAATGTCCTTATCAGGGTCAACTTTACTCCTCTCCTCATCAAATGCAAACTTTTTAACTTGCTCAACCATAATTCTTGTTATGGTTGAGTTTGCAAGTTACACATTCCAGATGTGAGGCAATAGGAAAATTGCAATGTGGGGGTTGGCTTTGGGATCTGTGTGTCTGCAGCATTCTTTTCCCACTAGGATCCTTTCTCACATTTATAATAATGAAATTGTGGATAATGAAAAGAAAATAATTTTTTAAAAGTTCCTAAACAGAAGGGCCAACATTTTCAAATTAAAAAGAATAAAGTATGCCTTCTTATGATTCAGACATTAGTTTTGGAAACTGGTAAGTAGAGAACACACCATCTACTTCAGAATTCTGAAGAAAAAGCTGGCTGATGACTTCTTTT
>NW_008665348.1:50850-54254 GCF_000695815.1 Acanthisitta chloris | reverse complement strand
GATGCAATGGGGTTCAAAGTTTGTGTGGGTGTATGTTTTAGTGAAGTAAAGAATAGCAATCCAGGTTGCTTGAACTTGCCAGATACAATTTCCTTTCTCAACATTGTTTCTATGGACTTGCCTAAAAAAATGGAAAAATTTACTTTTTATTTGCAAAATTGGCTATAGCTGGAATCAATCAAGCAGTACTATCAAGATTTTAAGTTTCATGTAGGAGAAAAATAGTGTTGTCTTTCCTTCTTATTCTGAAACAGATATATGCAACTCACAGGAACTGTACATGTTATAAGCACACAGATAACATGAATATGTATGTGTGTATATGAATATATATATATATATATATATATATGTAGTGCATGTGGATACACACACAAATTATATCTATTAACCCAAGGTCAACACCAAGATTTTCCGATGCAATCAGTCTCTAAATCCACACATTGGCAAATAAATACATCCTGTTCCTGCAAAATACTGTGCTCCTGGGGCTTCTCTAGAAAGTACTTGGTGTGGCTGGGAACACCCTGGAAAGGCTGGAAACACCCTGGAAACAAGGTCAGGCATGCAATGTCCTCCCCAAAGTCACAGATAATCCACTGTTTATGGAAGGGAGCCTGAATTCCTCTTTTTGGTTGGGTTTTTTTTGGTTTGGATTTGGATTTTTTTGTTGTTTTATTTTGATCTCCTGCTGCAGCCTTTCCTCTAATCAGGCTACAGATAAACAGTTTAAAACCCAGTTCAAGCAGGAAGACACTTTGGATGATGGGCATCTCCAAATGGGTACCCTGGGCAGTGGGAAAAGCCCTCACAGCCTAGAGAAACCCAGTGCTGCCATTCCCAGGAGACCTTCCTTGTCCTCACAGCCTGTGCCCCCAGAATCTTTCTACAGTGCTGGGATTTCTGGCCAAGTCCTCCAGCCCTTCCATGAGACCACATGCAATCCCAGAGACTCCCATGAAAACAAAAGGAGAAGGACATTTTTAGCAGATTGTGCAGTACAGACTTACTCTGCCAAAACATGAAAGGTGTTTCTAGGGCTGGCAAAATTAGCCAGGATATCTATTGTGGAAGAGTAAAACCAGTCCGGGTTAGCAAATAAGCACTTGGTCACTTTGCTAGGTGTGCAAACATGACAAACTGAAATTTCATGCTGCTTTTGAAAACAAGACAGTTCCTTTGTGTATAATCTAAATGGGCACAGTTGGGAGATGGCACAGGCCAGCTCTGTTGACTCATGTAAGAAAACAGTCAGCTTTCTTCTCAAATCTTAATAGCTCAATCATCTTTTTGCAAGATTTTCTCTAGTCTGACCCCTCATTATGTCTTCTAGGACATCACAGCATTCTGTCTGTCTCCAAAACCCACCAGTCAGCACCAAAAAGCATTCATTACTTTGTGACTTTAGCAGAGGGGATTGGAGTGATATAAAAGCAAGCAGAGGCTTGAAACAGAAGACCTTTCCATTCTTACATATGGCTACACCAGGCTACCCTATGTTCCTAGGAAAGATATTTCTCACATCTCTGCTTTTGGACTGCTCAGAAATAACAAATGTCTAGTTGTAAAGGAAAGGTTTTTATTATGTTCTGTATAAATATTATTTTATGATGTATTGTATTTTGGAAAAGTTATTGAATATAAAATTGAAAGATAACTGAAAAAGAATCCGTGTGTCCTTCTAGGAAATTTGAATTTACTACGGACAGAAAAAGTTTCAGTTTCCTTTTCAACTTTAAATTAGAAACAAATAGATAAAATAAAATACTCATTTCCCTTCTGAGTGTCTTTATATGATGAATTTTTTCAAGCAGCTAGTAGATACATTGCTAACAAAAAACAGATATATTTTTTCTATCCGGCTGGGGCACTAGAAGTACCTACTCTAAGTTTATGAGGAGGCTTTTCTCATATGTTGTGGGAATGAACATAGTAACAGTACATACTAGAAATCTAAAGTTAAAAACTCATTGTGCTTAAATGATTGTGGAATTCTTTTAACCACAATCTGCTGAGAAGAAAAAAAAAGTATTATACTGAAACAAAGCATGGTTCATTTCACAGTTCTTTAATTCTTCAGTGATACATTTTAAATGTGAAATAACAATAGCTACTTAACCATCTTCCAAACCCTATTTGAGGTTACTTTCTGCATTTTGCTATGCTTAATTTTACATCAAACATTTCAAATACAAACATTCAGCAAACAATGTGCTTCTGCAACATTGAGATAAAGCAGAAAACAATTTTAGCAAATGAAATGTTGACAATGTATGAGGGTACCAGTATTTGCTGCTGTTTTCTGGACCTGGCTAGAGGCTATTTCCTACACTCTGAAAATTTTAGATTGACAAGTCAACATTTTACCTCCTACAAAATTAAAATGATTAATCTGTGGGTTACATTGACCCTGGCTGGATGACAGATGCCCACCAAAGCCACTCTGTCACTCCCCTCCTCAGCTGAACAGGGAAGAGAAAATATAAGAAAATGCTTGTGGGTTGAGACAAGGACAGGGAGAGAACACTCACCAATGAAAATTTTAGATTGACAAGTCAACATTTTACCTCCTACAAAATTAAAATGATTAATCTGTGGGTTACATTGACCCTGGCTGGATGACAGATGCCCACCAAAGCCACTCTGTCACTCCCCTCCTCAGCTGAACAGGGAAGAGAAAATATAAGAAAATGCTTGTGGGTTGAGACAAGGACAGGGAGAGAACACTCACCAATTACTGTTATGGGCAGACTCAGCTTTAAGAAAATGCTTGTGGGTTGAGACAAGGACAGGGAGAGAACACTCACCAATTACTGTTATGGGCAAAACAGACTCAGCTTTAGTTTAATTTTATTACAATCAAAAATCAGATTAGGATAACAAGAAATAAAAACTAAACCTTAAAACAACTTCCCCCATGCCTACATTTCTCCCATTTCTTAAATCTGTTGTCCCAGAGGCACTACCAACTCTTGCTGACTGGCTTGGCCTTGGCCAGCAGCAGCAGGTTCGTCTCAAAGCCAGCTGGCATTGGCTATGTCAGGCATGGAGAAGCTTCTAGCATCTTCTCACAGAACACCCCCCTGTAGCCACACCCCACATCCAGCCCTTGTTATCTAGGACAAGTTGTCATCCCAGGGTCCCATGCTCTGTTATTTTATTTCAGATCCACATAGACTCCTAAAAAGTATTGGGCCAGTCTAGTATAGAGTAGTTTTAAGCTAAAAGTGATTTTAAGTCAGGACAGAAAAACAGCATTTTATGTAGCTGATTTATTAGAAATCATCTTGTCCAAAAGTTTCACATGAACATAAAAAGTCAAACATCATTAAAACTGCTGACTGCAGCAGCATACTAAGCATAGGAAAAAATGGCAACGCACAATCAGAGTTGCCATTTATCAA